>NC_064811.1:74711650-74737099 GCF_023721935.1 Panthera uncia | reverse complement strand
ATATGTATATATATATATAGAATATACATATATATATGTGTATATATATATATATATATATGTATATTCTAAGAGGTAAAATTCATCCACAGGGCTATCAAAATAGAATGAAGAAATATTGATACACAAAGGAAAGGAAAAAAGATGTATACTAGAAGAAAATATTGAGAATAAGAAAAATGTTCAATGGAAGGTTCAAGAAAAATAGATTAAGATCCTAGAAAAATGGCTTCCCTTGTAATGCACATAAAATGACGACATGAAAATAAATTATTCCTAGAATATATTTTTATAAAATTAGTATATAATTCTGTTTTTTCAAAAGTTACCATAAAATGTTCCTACTTTATTTGAATCAATTATTAGTACAAAAATGAAATTAATTTCTGAATTTGTCCACTAGCACAGGTTTTTCTATTCTTTCAAAACAAAAAGTCCATGAAACTTTCCCTGTCATTTTAACCTGATTCAGCCTCTGTATTATCGCTGCACATTTGTGGGCATCTGGTATAACACTGGCAGGCATTTCTCGAGGCAGAAGGCTACAGGTTAGCTCCCTTGGAAAAGTTTCCTAGGATCTATAATTTTTCAGTTCATATTAACTGCAGAATTCTTTCAGTTCAAATTGCTTATTAGAGAAAAGAAGTGGGATTTTCATGTCTCATTATGAGATTCGTTGGTAACCTTGATGTGAATTCACCTTCGCCACCTTGTCTTTTTAATGAGAGAGTAGACTGAACAAATTTAAGTATTCCAAATCCCTTTTCCAAGTGCGTCAATAGCATGAAGTGACCTTGGAAAGAATCTCGGCTCACCCATAATGGTGTCTTGGTAGAAAGCCATTTGGCCCTAATGGGAGCAGTGGGTCAGTTCATCCTGCCCAGTTGGTACAGACCTGCTGTCTTGGGCACATGCTGCTCAGCGGAACCATCCTCATTTATAGCCCTGAGTGCTGGCTGCTGCATAGTGAGAAGGAAAGAAGAAATTACTCTCTCTCCCTATGCTGATTCTCTCTGAGGCAAATCTGTCTTTGTTTCATTTGTTCAGAAGTCTACAACAGGATAAAGATGCGAGTTCAGTCAGTGAAGCAATCTAAAATAGAGTTTTGTTAAAATAGGAGACCGCAGTGGAGACCTTACTGGTAGTTGGGAAAAGATGAGAATACATCAGCTAAAAGTTGTTGGTCTCCTTGGGAATGGAGATAGATTTGGATCTTTATGAGAGAAAAGTATGATATAGTTAGACCATATTAAGGATGGCTACATTGTGGAAAGATTCTGTAGTTGTTAGCTTTTCTTATTTTTCTTTTCTTTGTGGAAGGAAATAAAAAAAGTAGACACCAACAGGAAAACAACAAAAAGAAAATAATACCCAAGGGAAAAGCAAAAGGCTAAGGCTAATAAATATATTTGCTGCCTAAAAATAGGCTTCTCTCTTTCTTAATTTTTTTTTTTTCATAAAATACTAGCAAAGCCATACATTCGGATTTTGATTCTCTGAAAAAAGAGACAGGAAACAAGGGACTTTTTGATTGAGACTATACTCAAAGAGTTCACAAGTATTGAGCCTTCTATCCTGGTGGTTTGGAA
The DNA here is from genome assembly GCF_023721935.1 of Panthera uncia. Classification (NCBI taxonomy): domain Eukaryota; kingdom Metazoa; phylum Chordata; class Mammalia; order Carnivora; family Felidae; genus Panthera; species Panthera uncia. The sequence continues at coordinate 74,735,510 of NC_064811.1, read as the reverse complement.
CCTCTAAGGGCTAATAAAGACCTTTGAACTCATTATAATCAAATTAACTAATGATCTAAAAACTATTTGAATCCAGAATTGTGATCTGAATCTCACAATGGATTCCAATTCTGTAGTAAAGGAATTGGGCAGGATAAGGCAGAGAGAATTTTAAGGTGAAAATTTCTTTAGACAGTTGCAATTCTTACTGAGATTTCTATTTGTCAGTGTGGTAATTCTCTATTGTGTCAGTTTGGCTAAATTGAACAGTGTTTCCCAGAATTCCCTTTCTTGGGTGTTTGGCCACAAGGCAAAACTGTGTGAGATTTGATAGAAGTGAAAGGGTGGCCATCATTATTATTGGAAGATTAAAGTAGATCATCCATGTTTTTGTGGATCTGCTGACTCACCTTGTTGATCTGGGCAACAACTGAGTTCCCATGGAATTTCTTCCTTGCACTTCTCAAAATCATGATGTGTGTGAGGCAGGAGTACCATTAGAGGCCATCATGGATTCTAATGAGATGTATACAGTTCTAGCTTGTTCTCTGGGTCTCCAGGTGTCACTGCTCTCCCACACATTTCCTTCCAATTGCCTGTCCAGTGACTTTACCATCAACACTAGGTTAAGAAAACAGCTGAACCGAGACGGTTTATCCAGCTTCTAAGATCATGTTAGGTTGCATCACTCTGTGGCTGTCTTATTCTGCATCATTCCTTGTGGTTCTGAATGAATGCTGGCTGATATGGACTGTTGTCCCTAAATGTTTTGACATATGTTTAATTTTGCAATATATTAAGATCAATTCTCTCAAGCTGTCACATTGTATTTTACAATTATATTGCTGAACTTTTCTTACTGAGATAAATATCACTTAGGATATTTTATCCTTCATCAAAAAGAATAAAAATGATTTATATTATTATTTTTTAATATGAAATTTATTGTCAAATTGTTTTCCATACAACACTCAGTGTTCATCCCAACAGATGCCCTCCTCAATACCCATCACCCACGCTCCCCTCCCTCTCACCCCCCATCAACACTCAGTTTGTTCTCAGTTTTTAACAGTCTCTTATGCTTTGGCTCCCTCCCTCTCTAACCTTTTTTTTTTTTTTAATTTTATTCCCCTCCCCCATGGTATTCTGTTAAGTTTCTCAGGATCCACATGAAAGTGAAAACATATGGTATCTGTCTTTCTCTGTATGGCTTATTTCACTTAGCATCGCACTCTCCAGTTCCATCCACGTTGCTACAAAGGGCCATATTTCATTCTTTCTCATTGCCACGTAGTATTCCATTGTATATATAAACCACAATTTCTTTATCCATTCATCAGTTGATGGACATTTAGGCTCTTTCCATAATTTGGCTATTGTTGAAAGTGCTGCTATAAACATTGGGGTACAAGTGCCCCTATGCATCAGCATTCCTGTATCCCTTGGGTAAATTCCTAGCAGTGCTATTACTGGGTCATAGGGTAGATGTATTTTTAATTTTTTGAGGAACCTCCACACTGTTTTCCGGAGTGGCTGCACCAGTTTGCATACCCACCAACAGTGCACAGGGGTTCCCATTTCTCCACATCCTCTTTAGCAGCTATAGTCTCCTGATTTGTTCATTTTAGCCACTCTGACTGGCATGAGGTGGTATCTCAGTGTAGTTTTGATTTGTATTTCCCTGATGAGGAGTGACGTTGAGCGTCTTCTCATGTGCCTGTTGGCCATTTGGATGTCTTCTTTAGAGAAGTGTCTATTCATGTTTTCTGCCCATTTCTTCACTGGATTATTTGTTTTTCGGGTGTGGAGTTTGTGAGCTCTTTATAGACTTTGGATACTAGCCCTTTGTCAGATATGTCATTTGCAAATATCTTTTCCCATTCCGTTGGTTGCCCTTTAGTTTTGTTGATTGTTTCCTTTGCAGTACAGAAGCTTTTTATCTTCATGAGGTCCCAATAGTTCATTTTTGCTTTTAATTCCCTTGCCTTTGGGGATATATCAAGTAAGAAATTGCTGCAGCTGACGTCAGAGAGGTTTTTTCCTGCTTTCTCCTCTAGGGTTTTGGTGGTTTCCTGTCTCACATTCAGGTCCTTTAAGCATTTTGAGTTTATTTTTGTGAATGGTGTAAGAAAGTGGTCTAGTTTCATCCTTCTGCATGTTGCTGTCCAGTTCTCCCAGCACCATTTGTTAAAGAGACTGTCTTTTTTTCCATTGGATATTCTTTCCTGCTTTGTCAAAGATTAGTTGGCCATACTTTTGTGGGTCTAATTCTGGGGTTTCTATTCTATTCCATTGGTCAGTGTGTCTGTTTTTGTGCCAATACCATGCTGTCTTGATGATTACAGCTTTGTAGTAGAGGCTAAAGTCTGGGATTGTGATGCCTCCTGCTTTGGTCTTCTTCTTCAAAATTACTTTGGCTATTCGGGGTCTTTTGTGGTTCCATACAAATTTTAGGATTGCTTGTTCTAGTTTCGAGAAGAATGCTGGTGCAATTTTGATTGGGATTGCATTGAATGTGTAGATAGCTTTGGGTAATATTGACATTTTAACAATATTTATTTTTCCAATCCATGAGCAGGGAATGTTTTTCCATTTCTTTATGTCTTCTTCAATTTCCTCCACAAGCTTTCTATAGTTTTCAGCATACAGATCTTGTACATCTTTGGTTAGGTTTATTCCTAGGTATTTTATGCTTCTTGGTGCAATTGTGAATGGGATCAGTTTCTTTATTTGTCTTTCTGTTGCTTCATTATTAGTGTATAAGAATTCACATGATTTCTGTACATTGATTTTGTATCCTGAGATTTTTCTGAATTCATGTATCAGTTCTAGCAGACTTTTGGTGGAGTCTAAAAAATGATTTATATTATTAATAATTGAGTAGTGTCTTCATCACCTAATAATCCTCTACTCCCACCCCCACCCCTTTTCAGATAAAACTTAGTTCTCCATTGTTCTATCTTTCCCACAACTAAAAGAGACATCAGAAGTATCTCATATCCAGTGTTTTTTTCTTCAAGTCCACTAAGAGAAGTGGACACTTGTTGCCATTGGTTCAATAGTTTATTTTAATTAGGATAATAAGTCTTCTAATATGTGATATTATAATTAACATTATTTACTATGAAATTCCACACAAAATATAGTAAATTTTTGCAACTGAAGAAATTTACAGGCTAATAACTTACAACATCTTGATTTTGTCTAAGATGGCTATTCATTCTTTTTTTTCCTCCCCAAGTCAGTTCTTGTTTTAAGCTGTTGTCTCAAATTAATTAATGATAACATTCCTTTTATTTATCTAAATTATATAAAACATATTGTTAATGTGATAATTAACTTAAAAAAAATATCTCCCTCTTACTGTCTCAAAATTTTCTAGGTTAGATTTGACCAGAATGGAATAAAATGGTATGTTTGAAGAGTCATAAATTCTCTCGTATCTTAATATCCCAAGTCTATTTTTACTTAGTTATCGAGATTCCAGAGGGTATTTAAAGAAGCTAAGTAGTTTCTCAAGCTATTGAGAATGCCATTTCACAGGGAATTAGACAGTTTGTCATATTTGAAATAAATTTCAAGTGGAAAAAAATACAAACAAATACTCAACCATAACCAGTGTGTAATTTATGGGCAATAGTCATAAACAGAAAACTATCGGCATTAAATTTCTTATCCTCTATTTGCAGTAAGAGGATGTTAACAGCTGGTAATCTGTATTTGTTGGAAATTAAATATTACTAAATAAGGTTAAAGAAAAAAAAAATCTGTCTCTGCATGATTAGATTCCTTTTTTAGCACACACTGTTTAATTCCAAAGGTTCTGGACCTGTAATAAACCCAGCTGGTTTCTCATGTGTTAGCTATGTTTAAACATACATTAGAAGTTAAAATATAATTTTCTAATTTCAATAGCACGTACATATGGCTTTTTTTGGCTGCCGGAATGATGCTAGGTGTTCAGTTGCATTTGCTTTTCATGTATATGTATATATATATTTTTAATTTCTGCACAAAATGCTTGTAGGAATATAGATGGATCCACATCAGAGAATGGTGATATCTTTTGTTGTGTTTTATTTTAATATTTGATGAACATACACTCAGACTCTATGATTAGAACAAAAAATAAATATTTTACAAAATGTTTCATAGCATTTATTTAATCTTTGTCAGTTATTTTGAATATGAGCCATATTTAAATTACTAGATAGAATTAGTCACTCCTAGAAAAAGATCTCTCGTGATGGAATAGCAACGGTGCTAGCAGTGATTATTGCTTTTCAAAGATATAGCTGAATAAAGCATTTCCTCTCTACTATATGCCATTATAGATTTTATGGAATATCTATTAGAAAGGTTAAAGGCTGACTCCTTCATAACTTAAAATTTGACAGTGCAGGTTTGTGACCTTCAAAAGATGAATTTTAATGACACTGAAATCTCTCTTAGATAAATGGAAATATATCCACATGCATGAGAAACAAGGATAAAATAAAGAGCCTGACAGGCTAAATAAAACAGAGAAGAGGGATAGTTTTAACAGAACAACCACGTTAGTCTTTTGATTTCTCTAGGAGGCCACCTGATGCTGGCTAACCACATGGGCATAACAGAAGGTACTGTGGGCTGGAATATCGATGAGCTTGATTTTCCTCACCGTCAGGAAGTGGAGCAGGCTCTAATGCAGCAAAAGAAATCACCTTCTTGGGAAGACAGTGGCACACTCTGCCCCCTTTTGCTTGTCCCAGAGCACGAGATAAGCAAGAGCTGCCTCCTTCTGCCTGTTCAGATTTTTGACTTTATAGTTGGAAACTCCATCACCAATGGAGCCAACTGCTACCACACCCCCAGGAAAAATTTTTGGCCAAGCAGTACAATTTTTTCTTTGACTCAGCATGTATGATGGCATCAGTGTTGCTCTAGCTCTGTTGAGACAAGTTTAAATTAAAAAAAAATAACATTTATTTATTTTTGAGAGGCAGAGGGAGGCAGAGCATGAGCAGGGGAGCAGCAGAGAGAGAGGACGGCACAGAATCTGAAGAGTCTTCAGACTCTGAGCTATCAGCACAGAGCCCAACACAGGCCCGAACTCACAAACTGTGAGATAGTGACTTGAGCTGAAGTCAGACGCTCAACCCACTGGGCCACCCAGGCGCCCCTGAGACAAGTTTAAATCAGGCAGGCAGACCACAGGGATTATTAGTCTCAACATAAACCCTGATATTTCTCCAATGTTTTCCCTTTGTTTCTTCAACAGCAAAACTATGTCCCCCTTAGCTCCGTGCCCAGGCAAACGTTCCATTAAATAGACAAGTTTTGCCAACACCAGCACAGCCTAGAACAGCAGCACACCTCTAACAGGAGTTCCAGAATCACCAAGAGAAACCAGATAGGGTGGGCCATAGGATTTCCAACCCTTTTGTGCCTAAAGAACACTTCGAATGAATAACCAAAGAAAGAGTTTTTAGGACAATGTTAAATGGGATGGCATATGCCCTTCAGAATTAGCATGTTGGGTGTTTGTAAATGAAGGAACACTGAGGGGAAGAAACCTCCAGACATTGGTATTTGCTTTTCTTTGCAGTATATTCTTCTGTATCTGATTATTCATTGTAAGTCTCTGTCAAAAATATTGAGGGCTCTGTGTTTCTATATGTATGATGGAGAAAGGGTGGGAGGAAAGGGGTTGATTGCGTGGTTTGTAAAAGATAAATGATTTGCCTATGGTATTAAGGCTAAGATTGAATTCAGGGGGAGAAGATCACTGATTTAAGTATTCTTCATATTGCCTTGTACATGGCAGTTCAATTCAGTAAAGCAAACAAAATAAGTCAAAACAAACAGAACGGCTCCTTCTTGTGGATTTATATGGGCTCATAGTATTTGAGGTTGGGACTAATCTTCCCTCATTGTATTCACTCATTTAATAAACACTTATTGAGACCCTACACTGTGCCAGTTAGTGATGTAGGTTCTATTCTGGCATTGACAAATCACAGTCCCTTCCCTCAATGGAGCTTCCTTTCCAGTGTGGGCAATAGAGGAGACAAAAAAGAAACAAATTTAAAAATGACTTATCAAATGGTGATGCATGCTATGGAGAAAAATGAGGAAGAATGATGATGACAGCGGGGGGGGGGGCGGGGAATGGGTTGTGATTTTAAAATATATTTCTCAAGAAAGGCCTTGTGGAGAAGGTGACATTGGAACAAAGATTTGAAGGAGTTGAGAGGGTAAACCGTGTGTATATCTTGAGTATTTAGCTGGAGAGAACATTGACTATAAAAGTACAATAGGAGTGTGCTCAGGGTGATTAAGGAACATCAAACAGGCACATTACTGGAAAGAACAATGGTAAGAGTGGGGAAGATGGGTAAGAAATAAACCCCATGATTGCTCTGAGATAAGAAGGTATTTAAACTGAAAGTTATATAAGCAAAAGAAAGATAGGATCTGATTTATATTTTAAAACTATTGCTCTGTTATTCTTTGAAAATAGTCTTGAGGGAGCAGGGACAGGAGTAGGTAGAAACATAGGAGGCACATGAATTCTTAATTTAGGTGAGAGATGATGTAGTGTTAAACAAGGTAGTGGCAGTAAAGGTGGTGAGAAGGGATAGGATTTTGCTCATATTTGAAAAAAATTAAACCAATAAGACTTTTCTCATGAATTAGATGTGGGATATGAGAAAATGAGAGCTGTTAAAGACAACCCCAACATTTTTAGCCTGAGCAATTGGAAACATGGAGTCGCATTTATTGATTTAGGGACAACCACAGAAAAATAGATTGGGGCAGATACTAGTTTTGGACATGTGAAATTTAGAATGACAATTAGACATTCAGTGGTAGATGGTGAGTAGGCAGCAGGACCTGTAGGTCAGGAGTTTAGAGTTGTCTATATTGGAGGAACAGATTGGGCATCTTATATATATAGATAATATTTAAAGTTTTGAGACTTAAAGAAAAACAGACACTTTTCTCTGCTTCCATTATAATTAAGCATTTCACATAACAGTTGAAAATAAACATTTTACTTTCTGAGATTAAAGCAAACTAAGATTTATTTAATTGTCTCTGGTCCTGAAAATAATAAAATTTTGAATACTGCTCACAAACCTGGACTTCAAAACAGAAAGAATAATCCCTGAATTATGATATACTGATATCTGAACATATGCATGATTCTTATGAATATAACAATTGGAGAACGTTGTTATCTTTCTGCCAAGATAACAGACTAATGTAAACTTAATACTTGTGATAATTTTGTGGGGTTTTCACCCCTTCAAATCTCTCTCATGTTTTTATTTGGTAAATGAGTTCTCCTGATGTCTGACTCCCTTGAACCCCCAGTTTTGTTTTTTGTTTTTGTTTTTTTCCAAAATGGCATCCCCTAGGAGCCAATCTAGATGAAGAGGTCCGAATTGAGGCCAGGCACTGGTTCTCAATTCTGGCTGCATGATAGAAACACCTGGGGAGATGAAACAACTGCCTTAACACAGGTACCATGCCAAACCAATTATACCAGATTCCTTGGAGATAAAGCTCATATATCTGTTTAAAAAAATCCATAGGTAATTTTAGAGTGTAGCTAATGTTGAGAATTATTGATTTGAAGGTTGCAGAGATGAGAAAGAATGAGAATGAGCGAGAGAAAGAAGGACAGAAGAACACGAATGTTGTTCCCAGAAACTGAAGAAATTGGAGGAGGGAGCTATCAATTGTATCAAATGCTATAATAGGCCAAGTAAATTAAGTACTAAAACTTTGTCATCTGATTTAGCAATTTGGCTGTCATTTGTAATTGTGTAAAAGATGCTTGAGTGGTTCAAAAGAAGATGGAGGTTTCCTTTTCTATTCAAAAGCTTTTTAGTGTGATGTAATCTTTATTTTAGCTGGGTTGCCCTTGGTTATCAGAAAGGGGAGGGGTTGAGGGGGCAGGTGAAATAGGTAAAGGGGATTAAGAGGTAAAAACTTCCTATTGCAAAATAAATAAGTCATGGGGATGTAATGCACAGAACAGGGAATGTAGTAAATAACACTGTAATAACTTTGTATGGTGACAGATGGTAACTAGACTTATCATGGGGATTGTTTCATAATGTTTAAACATATTGAATCACTATGATGTCCACCTGAAACCAATAGGATATTGTATGTCAATTATATTTCAATAAAAAAAAGGGAAGCAGGAGAATTAGAAAAAGTATACAGGCAACTTTTTCGAGGACTTTTTCTCTAAAGGGGGAACAGAGGAATGGGTAGTCACTAGTGAGACTGTGGGATTCAGAAAGAGGTTTTTTTTTTGTTTTTTTTTTTTGTTTTTTTTTTTTCTCTTCTCCAAGTGGGATGTCCCATGTTTAAATGTATTTAAGAATTGGGCGCCTGGGTGGCTCAGTAGGTTAAGCGTCTGACTTCGGCTCAGGTCATGATCTCGAGGTCTGTGAGTTCCAGCCCGTGGGACTCTGTGCTGACCGCTCAGAGCCAGGAGCCTGCTTCAGATTCTGCGTCTCCTTCTCTCTCTGCCCCTCCACCACTTGTGCTCTGTCTCTCTGCCTATCAAAAATAAATAAATGTAAAAAGAATTTTCAAATGTATTTAAGAATGATTCTGTGCATATAATGAACAAATTAATGATAAAGGGATAAAAGAGGTGAATTACTGAAACACTGGCCCAGAGTCCATGAAATGGATCCAGCAGTTGGTGGGTTTAGCCTCAAAAATAGTAGTATAAAGGTTAATTCCTGAGGAGGAAAAATAGAATGTGAATACAGATGCAACTAGGTTGATAGTTCTACAGAAATAAGTTTCATCGGGGCACCTGGGTGGCTCAGTCGGTTAAACGTCCAACATTAGCTCAGGTCGTGGTCTCATAGTCTGTGAGTTCGAGTCCCACATCAGGCTCTGTGCTGACAGCTCAGAGTCTGGAGACTGCTTTGGATTCTGTGTCTCCCTCTCTCTCTTCCCCTCCCCTGCTCATGCTCTGTTTCTCTCTGTCTCAAAAATAAATACAAAAAAAAATTAAAAAAGAAGAAATAAGTTCCATCTGATTCTCAGTGAAATACGGACGAGACCAAGTTAAGGTGATAAGAAGGAAGAGACGTTAATGGCTTGCAGAAGAGAAGTTGTCCTGAAAGACTTCTTGGCATGGGAGCCCCAAATCAGCAGCATATTCATCGTCTAAAATGCAGATTTTCAGACTTCACCCTAGATCTACTGAATCAGAATCTGTTTTTAACACGAAACCCAAGTGATTGATAACAAGATTAAAGTTTGAGAGGCACTGATCTGGAAAAAAGAATGGGAAAGTTAAAGGACTAGGAAAATATGGTAGGACAGCTGTGGAGCAGTCAGGGCTCACCTGAGGTTAATAATCATGAATTTAAAGTACGACCAATTTGCATGGTTATGAGTTTTCATCCAAACAGTTCACCTAGGTGGGTGCAGGTAAAAAAGCAGCAAGGAGTTTGCTTTAACCAGAATTGATTTTGTTAGGAGAGTACAGAGTGATAAATAAACAGGAAAGTTTATGATAATTTCAAGGGAGTGATGATTATGATAATCAGGGATTTAAGGTTTGGTAATGTAGGAAATAAAGACAAGAGGCCTGTGTGGACCAGTGAAATGGGAAGGTCATAGTGTTGCTGTTCCCAGTTCTGGGGGTTAAATGATTGTTGGAGCTGGAGTACTCAATGGAGTAACCTAGAAGTTTTTTCCTCATCTCTTGATAATTATCACTGAATGCTAAGGATTATACCTGACACAATTGCTTACTTTTCCTTTGTCTTTTAAAATCTTTCCTGCTATACTGGATAATACTCATTTTCTTATCACAGTGAGGCTCTCGCCTCCTTTAAGGGGAGTTTTATATCTCAAAGTATTATCTTTGTTTGCAGTTCCCATGGCTTTTTCTCTTGTACTCTCAGGGCAGTGTCATATCTCCAATTTGACTCCAATAGGGATTATTCAATCCCTTGGAAAACTGTAGTGGGGGGGGTAGGAGGGGGAGTTACTTACCATGGGCCAGAGAGAAGATTGGGATTCATACCTGAAAAGATTAGAGTCAATTTCTGGAAGCCAGCCAAATTTTGGTTTGAAATGAAAGAAGAAAAGTCTAAGTGAAATGGAGAAATTCTGAAAGAAGAACCTTTAATTAAAAATAACAGGTAGCTTGTGAGGAGAATGTCTCAGCTTTAACCTCTGTCTCTGATTACATTTCAGAAAACACTATCAACTCCCAACTAGTACATTTAGAAAATACGGAGTTTGAAATATGGACCGTCAGAGTGTTAGAGGCTGGATAACCTGTCCGGTTGCACCAGACATGATAAACAGGTAAGAGAGATTTTATTCAAAACTTTTGAAATAGGAGTAAAGACTGTTGCAATAAAAGAGAGAGATTGAACTCACCTCTGCTGAAATAAAAGAGTTTTAAGCACTGATGTGAACTGGTAGAAAGGTACTGAAAGACATTAGGGGAAAGTTTGGTCAATGTGGTCAGGACATCCATGTTTACTAACTGGCACTTACTGAAGTTAGGACCCTCTCCTCTTGCAGAGACTGGGAGGTAGGGACACTATCTTTCTTGATCATATTTTAAGGAGATGGCTCCAGTCCTTGAGAAAGACATTCCTGACTTGTAAAGCTGGCAAGAGGCTGGGAGAAATTTTACATCTCAAAGGAGTAGAGAAAGAATTGACAGTTGTAAATTTTCTAAGAAAAGGAAGGTCAGAAGTCTACAGTTAGGAAGCAGTTTAGGTCATCTTAGGAATGAGGAAGGTTAAAGCCATCTTGCTCAAACCCTTCCCTTCAAAGCCTATCACCTGTAGACAATGTACTGTATAACAGTAACGAGACTGAACAAGCCATCTAACAGAAAGTAGAAAACTTGTACATCTTGGGTGTTGGTGGCAAAAAGGGAAAGATTTGCTTCTGGATCGAAGTTGGAGAGATAGAACCTGCTGAAAATTTCTCAAGAAATCAATGATAAACATAACACCTTATATGAATCTCCATTTCCCATTATAATCTATGCATCATTGTAATAGGCACTTTCAGTGTTTCCATTATTTAGTACATAAAGTAAGATATATTTCACATTAACAATTAGCACAAAGTACAAAAAAAACCATAATGAACGAACACGACTAAATTTTTCTGTTACAACTTCTTTTATCTGTTGGCAAAATGGCAGAAGGCTTTGCTCTGGAGTACTGCTTATATTTATGAAGTTTTTAACTTTAAGTTTGTGAGTTGAGAAGTTTCTATGCTATATTTTTGGCACTACACTTGACGGAATTCAAAATTCAAAACAAAACACCAAATCAGTCTTAACTCACAAATTCTGTAGCAATACCTATTCAGTTTTTCATGATTTAGTAGGTCATTATCAACAGTGTTTGCCTTGACCATCTACTTTTATTTACTCTTTGAGCAATGATGTCAACATGTGAGAAATTTGTTTGGCGCTGGCTTGGTGTTATACTTGTTGAAGCAGATGTACCCAACTCAACGTAATACAACTGGCTCGGACTTAATACGAAAGGAGCCGGGGTGCCTTGTGCACTGTTATATCACACAAATAGCAGTGTCCAAACATAGTTTGTCCTCTAGAAATATTGCTAAATGTAGGTATATATTTTGTCTGCCAAACATTTTTTTACTCACCAAGAAAAAATGATGCATCTGCTGTGTTGAAAGTGATATTATAAAATAGTGGTTAAAAAACTTGAATGATCTTAAAATTTATTAAGAGTTTAGCATTTTGGAAATCCCTTCCCTTCTCTTTTCTTCCTTTCTTTGCTCTTTCTTTTCATTTCTTTCCTTTTCTTTCTTTTCCTTTAATAGAAATGCAAAGATTGTTAGCTAAGCAAATTATAGGAATGATAGCTTCCATTTATCTAAAAACCTGATTGAGTTTTTAAAAGATTTTTCAAAATAGATACTAGCATTTTATTTTATAGGTGAAAAACCTGAGGATCTTAGAGTTTATATAAAAAGGTCAAGGTCAAATGGACGGCAAGTCATGATTTAAAGGCAGGTATATATGACTTCAAAGTTCACGAACATACTACTATTTCCTAATACCTTACATAGCCCCACTGATAGACAGGCACTTACTATTTAGATTGAGATGTAACTCTGAATTGTGGCCAAACCTCCAAGGAAATTAATAATATCAGCTCATAATGCTGAAAATCAGTGTATCTCTCCAACACTGCCAGTTAGAATCTTGGTTATGTCCTAAGTAGATAAAATTTGGTTTTGATGTCTTCTATACAATTGTAATTGTTTTCACTGAAAATATTTTTAAATGCTAATATGAACAATGAAATGAACAATGAAATGCATTCAGGAAAATGTTGAAGAAAGTGCTAGAAATGAAACTATATCAGCCTATTTATTTAGCTTAAATGCCTGTTTGCAAAATATCTAGCACTCTCCAATCTTTTCCTTAACTTCAGCAGTTACTTTTTCAATTATCGTCATTTTTGGCATGGTTGATTAGATCGACATACATTGCTTCTAATGCTAAAGTATAAAGTGGATGGGGAAAGGAAAATTAAGAGAAAGAATGAAAATAATAGAATTGCAAAGCAAAGTCACTATATACTATTTAACTCCTGTGATAAAAAATTAACCATTTCAAATATTGACAGAACAAATAGAGTAAGAGGAAAAACACCTTTTATCTAATATTGCAGAGAATCTTGAATCTTAGTTTTAAGAGATGAAATGTAATTTAAATGTGGGTTAATTTAAACAAAAACTGCCTACAGAAGGATTTTTTAGTAGCTTGAAAGCCTGGCTGAGATGAATCTTATTAGGAAGACAAAACGTATGCCAGGAAGGACTTTGTAAAGCCAAAACCAAAATACCTTTCAAGATCAATCAGAAACAAAAGTGTTTCTGAGCCTGTGCCAAAATTAATTCCAGTCTAAGCACATACAATGCTGTAGCAATTTTAATGATGTTACTTTAAGATGAAAACTTGGAGATATTTTGGTGTGAAGCAAATTACCATGAGTTTTTAAATGCTTAAAATTTTAACACAGACAAAAAGCTTTAGTAGTAAATAAAAATGAACCGAATAATGGATTGTTTGTCGAAGATCAAAAACCTGCACTAAAGCTGAAGCAAACCGACAATAAAATGTAGAGACCCTTCTTTCATCTGCTATTGTCAGAGGAAGAGATCTTCTACCTAAATGAAATATACAGATAATTGACATTTACCCCATTGAGTGCGGCAATTACTTTAACTACTTTTGATGTGTATCACTCCAAAATGATTTACATACTTCGATGACTTATTAAACAAGAGGGATTGAATATAGTCTCACTGTTCTTTGATGACCTGGAGTCAGGCAGATAAGTGTAATAGAAAAAGTGCAGGCGTGATGTTTAGACAGAATTAATATCAGTCTCCTCCAATTAATGACTTTGTGACCTTGGATAGGGTATTCTCTGACCTCTCACTTATTTCTATAATTTGAGATAAAAATAAATACCCTCTAAGACTATTATGAGGATTAAAATATTAAGATATTTTAATTATTGGTATATAGTAGATACTAAAAAATGGTAGGGATCATTTTATCCTGACACAATCTACAAATGATTATTGCGATTATTGCAGAGAATGCCACAAGAGCAGACATAGAAGAGGGTCTGAAGTAAATGGCACACATTCGAAGGAATGCATTATTTGCATATTAAAAGGGAATCTGGGGCAAAGAATAGCACAAAACTCAAGGAAACAGAATTAATGAAATTGGGTAAAAGCAGAGAAGCAGCATGAAGCTAAAAAGGTGAATAAAACACGTTTATATATCCCCGGGCGCCTGGGTGGCTCAGTCGGTTGAGCATCAGACTTCGGCTCAGGTCATGATCTCGTGGTTCATGAGTCTAAGCCCCGCGTCAGGCTCTGTTCTGACAGCTCAGAGCCTGGAGCCTGCTTCAGATTCTGTGTCCCCCTCTCTCTGCCCCTCCCCTGCTCATGCTCTCTTTCTCTCTCTCTCTGTCAAAAATAAATAAACAAAAAAAATTAAAAAAATATGTTTATATATTCCAAAATGGATTATATAAAAAAAAAAAGATAAAGATGTTTATATTTTGAAAACTAAATCTTCTCTTTCAGTAAAATTTGCCACAAACATAGAAATACCATTCAAGAATGTTGTAGATAGTTTTGTTTTGTGTAATATGTGTGTGGAAGCACCTAGTTATGTCTAGCATGTTCCCAGATGTTGATCTTGACACTCTAGGCTCTTTAAAACTGCAACACCTATGAGAAAAAAGCATCCATTTTCTACAATTGCACAAGAAGATACTGCCTTTTCTCAGCATGTCCCTTTCTTTTGTCCATATTTAAATTATTTGGCAGATAATATCACAGATTCCAGTTTGTTATGATAATTTACTTGTTTCAACAAAGATAATCTTTTGTCCTGTTTTTCATTATTTTGGCTAATTTTGGTAATTTTTGGAGAATAGAAGCAAAGCAAAGGCCTTTAATGCCAATCCTTAAATTAGTCTGATATGATAGGGATGCCTGGGTGGCTCAGTTGGTTAAGTGTCAGACTTCGGCTCAGGTCATGATCTCACAGTTCATGGGTTCAGCCCTGTGTTGGGCTCTGTGTTGACAGCTTGGAGCCTGGAGCCTGTTTCGGATTCTGTGTCTCCCTCTCTTTCTGCTCCTCTTCCTGCTCATGCTCAATCTTTCTCTCTATCAAAAATTAAGAAACATTAAAAAAAACCATTAAGTCTGACACCATTAATTTCCACAAATTAAGACAGTGGTAAAAGAAAAACTGTCTTAGTTTTTTCCTTAGAGTTTCATAGCAAATTTTATTTGGAATTCTCTTTCCTTTCTATAAAAAGATGAATAAATTAAAATTAAGGAGAAAAAAGCAAAGCAAGAAAGCCCCAAACTTGAAATCAGATCCAGCATATTCTACAAGTTTTTATATCAGTGGTTTAATTTTTTTATCAATGGTTACAAACATATCCTCTTTAGTACAGTAATTCCACAACAACTATATATACAGACATATATATATATATATATATATATATATATTTATATATATATATATATACACACATACACACACAGTATATATAATATATACTATAAATACTATATATTTATTTTTACCATATATTTACATATGTCATATATTTATATGTACTATTATGGTGCTAATTTATATTAATATTTTAGGTTATATAAAATGATAATATTTGTATATACTATTACATAAACTATATATTCATATGTACTATAAATATAGGAATATAATGAAAAATTCCTGTATATAGCAAACTTACAGTAATGTGAGAAAAAATTCAGGTCAGATGTCTAATGGAACTCTAATAAAATTTAAAAGAGAACTGGCAATGGGAAAATCATGAAAATCTGAAAAACCAATAACCAAGATTCTTTTAGGGAAATGATTTTAAGAAAAGAACAAAGACCACTGATCATATGTGAAAGTTTTACTTTCTTTTATATGTTGGCTGATTTTAAAGGGAAATTCCAAATTTTAAGATGAGTCTTACTGGGCTGTCAAATCCATGGAGGACAAAGTTAATGACATTTTAAGTTTTCCTAATTACTTTATAATTATGTTTTCAATAAAGTGCAATTAATCAAGATTTATGCTAATTGGATAGAAAAGAGGGACTTCAACCCTTTCCAAATGATCAATGTAATAATCAAACTGTATTTCAAACCTGTATTGTATCATGCCCCATTTTATAATTTTATTTAATAAGGCTTTTTTTTGCATATTATTAATACTGTTGTATCCATCTGATTGATAGAGATGACTAAACTGCTCTTACTAAGCATTATATAGAAATTCAAGGAGTTGCTTCCTAAGAAACCCTCTCTGTTAATTATGGCTTGTCTAAGAATGTTCACTGTGTCCAAGTGGGAATGTGTTGTTTTGAGAGTGTTACACTTGCAAAAGCACATTGTCAAAGAGCTAATGAGAATGAGAACATGCTATGGGAAGGAACTAATGGGATAAAGCTTTCAAAATCAATCCAAAGCAAATTATAAATTTATATTAATTAATCAAGTCAAGGAAATACATTCCCATTGTTGGCATTTTAAAGATACTGGTAGGTAGTCACAGCATCAGAATTTAGGTTCTAGTTATAAATTCTTTCTGTCACTGAACACACACACACACACACACACACACACACACATTGTGCTGTTACTGCACTCAGTAGTCAGGTAACTTTCCGAGCAATTATAATAAGATAAAAAAATTGCTTTACATCCATTTATTCAATCTTGATGCTCTATATTTTTTTGTGTGTAATGTAAGTTTATGACCTTATTTTATCGCATCTGCCTGAACAACTTCTTATAAACTATCTTATAGGATAGTTCCATTGGCTCTAAACTCTTAACAGTTTCTTTTTCCTCCCCTGAGAAAGTCTGTTTCCTCTTCATCTTTAAGAATAATTTTTCTGGATATAGAATTCTGGGTTGGTAGGTTTGTTTTCTTTAAAAACTTTAAAGATCTCACTCTTTTGTCTCCTTTTTGCATGGTTTCTAATGAAAAGTCTGTTGTAATTCTTACCTTTTTTCCATTGTATATGAGGTGTCCTCCCTAACTCCAGCCCACACAGGTTGCCTTCAAAAAATTTTTTTTTATGTTTCAGTTTGAATACGATATGCCTAGTTTGTTTGTTGTATTAGTGTTTATTCTCTCTGATGTTCTCTGTGGTTTGGTGTCTTTGGGATGACTTGGGTGCATAGTTAGGTATCTGTCACTAATTTTGGAAATTTTAAAGCCATTATTTTTTTCAAATACTTACTTTGCTCTGTTCTCACTTTCCTTTCCTTCTGATATTACAGTTACACATGTGCTACACTGTTTGATATATCACAGGACAAGTATGCTTTGTATCTGTTTTTCTGACTCTTTTCTTCCTCTTTGCATCTCAATTTGTATAATTTCTATTGCCCTATTTTCAAGTTCACTTATACTTTCTCTTTTTACGGTTTATTTATTTATTTATTTATTTTTTAAAAAAATTTCTTTTAACATTTATTTATTTTTGAGACAGAGAGAGAGCATTAACAGGAGAGGGTCAGAGAAAGAGGGAGACACCGAATCTGAAACAGGCTCCAGGCTCTGAGCTGTCAGCACAGAGCCCTATGCGGGGCTCGAACCCATGGACCGCGAGATCATGACCTGAGCCAAAGTCAGATGCTTAACCGACTGAGCCACCCAGGCGCCCCTAGGTTTATTTATTTTTGAGAGAGAGAAAGGGAGAGGCAGAGAGAGAGGGAGAGAGAGGGAGAGAGAGGGAGAGAGAGGGAGAGAGAGGGAGAGAGAGGGAGAGAGAGGGAGAGAGAGAGAGAGAGAGAGAGAGAGAGAGAAAGAGAAAGAGAGAAAGAGAATCCTAAGCAGGCTCTGCACTGTCAGGGCAGAGCCCAACATGGGGCTGAGATCATTACCTGAGTGGAAACCAAGAGTCAGATGCTTAAGCAACTGATCCATCCAGGTGCCCCAAGTTCACTTATACTTTCTTTGGCTGTTTGAGTCTCCTAATGAGCCCATCAAAGGTATTTTTCATTTCTCTTACTGTATGTGTGTGTGTGTGTGTGTGTGTGTGTGTGTGTGTATGTATATGTACAAACAGTATATGTTTATACTATATATGTATGTAATGTGTATATATACATATATATTGATTTTATTCAAGTATAGTTGACATACAATGTTACACTAGTTTCAGGTGCATAACATAGTAATTCAACAAATTTATACTTATGCAATGCTCACTGTAAGTGCAGCTACCATACCATACTGTTAGGATAGCATACTATTACAATACTGTTCACTATATTCCCTATGCTGTACCTTTTATTGCCATGACTTATTAATTCCATAACTGGAAGCCTGTATTTCCCACTCCTCTTCACCCATTTTGCCCATATCTCACTCCCTCCACTTTGGTAAGTGTTTTCTATATTTGTGGGTCTGTTTCTGCTTTTTTTTTTTGATTGTTCATTTGTCCTTTAAAAAAAAATATATGTTTATTTTTGAGAGAGAGAGCACAAAGTGGGGGGGGGGGGAGCAGAGAGAGAGGGAGACACAGAATCCAAAGCAGGCTCCAGGCTCTGAGCTGTCAGAACAGAGCCCAAAGTGGGGCTTGAACCCACAATCCATGAGATCATGACCCGAGCCCAAGTCGGATGCTTAACTGACTGAGCCACCCAGGTGCCCCATTTGTCTTATTTTTTAGATTCCACCTAAGTGAAATCCAATGGTATTGGTCTTTCTCCATCTGTTACTGTGTTTTTAATTTCTAGTATTTCTATTTTATTATTGCTAATAGTTTCCATCTTTGTGTTGAAATAACCTATCTGGTTATTTCACTTGAACATCTTTTCCATTAAAGCCTTCAACATGTTAATTATAGTTATCTTAAAATCTGTCTTATAATATCAACATCCTGTTATATCTGAGTCTGGTTCTGATAATTGCCTTGCGTTTTCAGATTGTTTTCTCCCCCTTGCCTTTTGTTATCCTTTGTAATATTTTGTTGAAAGCTGGGCATATCATATAGGGCAATAGATACTGAGGTAATAGGCCTGTAAAGTGAGCGTATATCTTAATCTAGTCAGAAATTGTGCTGTGTTTGAAGTATGTTGTTGCTGGGGGGCACTACCAAGAAGGCTCAGACCTTGTTTTTTCCCTTTTCTTGGCTTCAAGGCTCACCTATCTGAGATGCTCCTCAGAGAGAATCTGTCTCCTACAGATTTCCCAGCTGTAGTCCACTGGTATTATTACTACAGATGTCTTAGTACAGAGGTAGAGTGTAGGGCAGGGAAGCATATGCTAATGTGCTGAGTAAGTCTTAGTCTTTGGGGTACACAGTGGGCCTATGTCTTGGGAGTATGACCTTCACAAATGTATCTGTCCTTCCTGCATAGGTAGACTGGTTTTCTTCTCCCCATTTCCTTTTTCAGCTGCATTGGTTGTCCTCCAGTTCTGTCTTGGTCCTTGGGGTACTCTTCTTTGCAGATTAAGAAGATAATTCTTTAATTTTTCTCTTAGATAACACAGTGTTATGAGCTGAATTACGTGTCTCCTCTCCCCTACCCCAAATTCATATGTCGAAGCCCTAAACTCCAGTATCTCAGAATATGACCGTATTTGGACACTGGACCTTTAAAAATGTGGTTAAGCTAAAAATCAGGCTGTTAGGGTGGGGCTTAATGCAATCTGACTAGTGCCTCATTACGAAAAGGAAATAAGTACACACAAAGAGAAACCAGGGATACATGTAAACCAAGAAAAGACCATGTGAGGACATAACAAAAAAAGGTAGCCATCTACAGCCAAGGAGAGAGGCCTCAGAAGAAACTGTTTTTTTTCTGGCATTTTGATCTCAGAATTGTAGCCTCTAGAAGTGTGAGACAATAAAACTTATTTATTTAAATTTATTTTACAGTCTATGGTATTTTGTTATGGCAGCCTTAATAAGCCAAAACCCAGGGAGACTGTGACTGGGGGGAGTCCCCGTTCTCCAACAGAGATGGATTTTTGTATGTTTTCTCGGGCTCTAGTCTTCCCCCCTGCAGACTCACCCTTTGTTTGGTCAGGAAGAAGGTTCTTGGTCTGCATTCTCTATCCTTGCTAGATGAGCTTTCTCAGGATTCTTTGTTTTTTGTTTTTTTTTTTTTAATTTTTTTAATGTTTATTTTTGAGAGACATGGAGAGACAGAGCGTGAGTGGAGGAGGGGCAGAGAGAGAGGGAGACACAGAATCCGAAGCAGGCTCCCTGCTCTGAGCTGTCAGTGCAGAGCCCAAAGGGGGGCTCTAACTCAGGAACTGTGAGATCATGACCCTAGTGGAAGTCGGATGCTCAACTGATTGAGCCACCCAGGTGCCCCATCAGGATTCTTCATCATCCTGTGAGAGCTGGATCTTCATATCTGTGAGAGCCTGTTAGAGTTCTAAACAATAACAACTCACACACACACACACACACACACACACACACACACATACACACAGACACAAAAAACACAAAAGAATGGGAATTTTCCCGTTATTGTATCACCCAGGAGATTTTCACTCTATTTCTAGCTCATAATCTCAAAATTTCTAGTTTAATGTTCCCATAAAATTATATGGTGCCCAGTGGTTCCTTCTACAGGTAAGCAAGTGCTTGGCACCTATCTCTCCTTGCAAGTGTATGTCTTTGGGATGACCACTTGTCTTGTGACATCAAATATTTGATGGTTTTACACACATACACACCTGTAAATCATTTTTTACGTGTCCAGTTTTTTTCTTTCAAGGATGGAAACTTCTTTTTTAGTTCATTACATCTCTAAGTTTAAACTGGAAGTCATGCTAGGGTATCTTAAAACTTACAAATACTACATAAATAATGAAGCATAACTTACTGCCACAGACAAATAGAATCTTTCTTTTATCTAAGTGGAGAGTAATACTGAAAACAGAAATATGCATTGTCTGTGGTGAATATGTAATAATTTTTCCATGTCTGTATTCCACTTCTTATCATGCCCAATTTCATTTAATTTTTTTTTCTTTTTTCCCCATGTCCACTAACCAATGTCCACTAACCAATGGCATATTTCCTAGGCTAGACTAATATACTGTCACTTGTTGAAAATTGGATCATGAGCAGAAGGCAAATGAGAATTAAAACAGATAGAATTTTCAGTCATGCCAAGGCTATAAAATTGACCATAATCATCTTGCTAAGGGGATGTTATTTTGTTTCTATTTTTTTGATTCTCGAGATATCTTAATGTCTATAATTTTAAGTCTGATTTTCTAGCATCCATTGGATTCTGTGTTCCAAATATCTTTCCAGTAGAATACATTTTGCTTGATTTGGGTAGAATGAGTTTCTGCTTCTTGCCATCAAATAATCCTAACTGATAATCATAATAGAAGGTGCTGCTATATGGCTTATTAGATTGTAAATGAACATTCAGATTTTCAGTGCATTTGTTTATATATTTTAGCTACCTCACTGTAATGCTTGAATTTGTATAAGTTTGCACTATCCTTAAAGCTTGTTTTTGGAGACAAGACATTAAGGAATTGCAATAATTAATCTGTGGAGTGGTTCAAGCATGGGCACACTCAGCAGGGGTGGCTGAAAGTAGGACAGGTGTTGAGCAGTTAGGCCAAATGTACAGTTGGTTGGAACACAACAATCATCTGAGTTGATTGTGAGAGTTAGGTACACATAAGCTGTTAAATTTCCCTGTAGGAGTTCTCCTGCTTTCTTAATCTGTCCTAGATATTTAACTCTATGAGCTACTGTTATCTCAAGGGTAGCACTGATGATACACAATAGAAGATGGTTGTAATAATTCACACATGCAGCTAGTGACTAAGAGGCAGATATGTTTTATGCTAAGATAAATAGTTTTTACTATTTAAACATCATTTTTATATAAAGAAGAGTTTTCTATAGGAAACATTTAAACAACTGTTAGTATCAAAACAAAATATTCAGCTTACTGAAAACAAAGATTCAGAATGAAAAGAAAGAAGCAAAAACATGACTAATAGGCTAACAGATGACCTTGTTCATACTTATAATATTAATTACATTGCAGCATAACTTTGGTCTAAATTTTTCATTTTTCATTTGGTGATGTGTATCTCGAATACGTCTTTTATATTTGCATTCTCAACCCCAGCACTAAGTCTGACATACACTAACTTCATAGTATAGTTTTAAAGAATACACACTTGAGTCATGCTAAAAACTAAAGAGAAAGTACTCAATCCATTACCATCTTTGTACTTTATTTTTTATCAGTAAAGTTGTTGGTATAAAGTGTTAAGAATAAGGAGCAATGAAAAATTGCATCATTGGGCCTTCCCTTCATATCTGGTCTGGGTCTCTAGGTGTCTACCTCTAAGAATTATGAAGGTAAAAGAATATCTAGATAATTTAGTTAAAATTGAATTTTGCCTAAATTAAATGACTAAAACGTAGTTTAAAAAGACATTATGCTCCCCTTCCAAATTGTCCATATCCTAACCCCAGATCTGAATATGTTACTTTATATGACAAAAGGGACTTTGCATATGTGATTAAATAGAGATCGGAATGCCTGGGTGGTGTAGTTGCTTGAGTGTCTAACCATTTTGATTTCAGCTCAGCTCATGATCTCATGGTTCACGGGATCGAGCCCCACGTTGGACTCTGTGCTGATGGAGTGGAACTTGCTTGGGATTCTCTCTCTCTCTCAAAATAAATAAATGAACATTTAAAACAGAACAAAACAAAAATTAAGTATCTTCAAGTCAGAGGAGTATCCTGGATTATCCAGTTGGGCCTAATGGAATCACAAATGTCATTGTAAAAGGGAGGCAGGAAGGCTGGAGAAGAAAAAAATAAAGCGATAAAGAAAGCTGAGTCTAGAGTGATGTGCATTGCAGATGGAGAAAACAGCCATGAGCCAGAAAGTTCTAGAATCGAGAAAAGGCAAGGAAATGAATTCTCCATTAGTGCTTCCAAAAGGAATGTAGCTTTTCTAACCTTTGATTTCAGCTGCATTAGAATACTTTGGGATATATGAGCTTTAGAACTGTGATATAATACATATGCATTGTTTTGAGCCATTAAGTCTGTGGTAATTTCTTATAGAAACAACAGGTAACTAATGCAGAAGTAATCTATGATATGGATACTAAGTGTTTTATGTAGTTTCTATTTAATATCATTAACTGTGCAAAACAGTACTATCATTTACTTAAGATATTTAAATGAGATCAAATTTATTGTAAATTTGTAATGATTATCTTTTTCTTAGAGTAAACATAATAAACTAGAAGGTAAAATTATGCTAAATAACACTTTTGATCACTGGAATAAAGATAGATCCTACAAATTTCTCAAGGGAATATTGCTCATGCTATTCAAATAAGTTGCATAGTAAACAACCTATGGAAAGTTGGATTATTTGCAATTTTAGTCTTTCACTCAATTTACTATTACATGAGACAATTTAAACACATAATATTCAGAAACACATACAAAAGTGATAAAAACTACAGAAAAATATTCTATTTTCATGAGATTCTAAATTTAGTGATTATATGTGTGTGTGTATGTGTGTGTGTGTATATATATATATATATATATATATATATATATATAAACAATTACATCATGTGATGTCTTTACTAACAGACACATAAATAAGTTAACTAGGACAGGAGAAAAGAAAATATTTACATTGACATAAAGAGACCCAAAATAATTTCCTGAAGGAGGTGATGTCCTTGTCTCTATGCTAATGAGGCTTTACTGGGTGTCTCTAGTTCATAGATTTTCTTCCCTATTTTTATCCAACTTTTAGACATATGCACTTGGGTGTTCCAAAGGGCCTCAAATTCACCTTGCTCAAAACTTAACTCATCCTTTGTTGAAAGAAACCTGCTTACCCAACTGTACTCCCTCTCTTTTTGAAGGACATCTATATTTACCCATTCTGCTAGACACTGTCTGGGAATCACACTTTATTTCCAATGCATAATATGTGTCTTAGTCTATTTGGCTGCTATAGACAGGGGGTTTGTAAACAACAGAAATTTATTTCTTATAGTTCTGGAAGCTGAGAAGTCTAAGATCAAGGCACTAACATATTTAGTGTTGTGTGAGGCCCTGCTTTCTAGTTCAGAGACAGCTTAGTCTTCTTTATCATAGTTTACCAAGTGTGTCCTTATATCATGAGGAAGGGCAAAGCAGCTATCGGGTTTCTTTTGTAAGGGCACTAATCCTATTCATAAGGGCTTTCCTTCATGACCTAATCACCTCCCAAAGCCTTACCTCCATAC
>NC_064811.1:74705485-74711640 GCF_023721935.1 Panthera uncia | reverse complement strand
CTTGAAAATATGTATCCCAACCCAGAGATTTAATCTGAATGTCATGTGTGTGTGTGTATGTATATATATATATATATATATATATATATACATATACATATATATATATGTATATGTATATATATATATATCCTCTATTCCCTCAATAGCACCCTTAGATTGCCAAACCCTGGCTACTCACCTTCAGTAATGTGGCTAAAAATGTGCAAAAATTTCTTTTCATTTTTTTGGGTTGTATTAGGTGTTATTAGGAAATGTTTCTGTGATCTTAGGATAATAGAATCTGAGGATTTTCCTAAAAATTAATCTTACCAGTTTCCCCCACTGAGAAAGTTACATATAAAAAATGTAAGCAGAATTCAAATTAAAGACCCACATTATTTATAAAGGCAAGCTCAGTAACATATTGAAAGCTATATTAGGAAATGTGACTTACACAGCCTACCTCAGTATATTTTCTTTCTTCTTCTACAGCAGTATTGCTCTCCCTTGCCCTCAGTCTCCTTAACATATTAACTTAGAGTGAATTCTATCTGCCTATAAGCCCTCTCTTGCCCACTGAACTTCCAGCAGGCTTCATTGTCAGCCAAGGATTATCAGTTACTTTAGGAAACATCAAATGTAACAGAACACAAACAAAAATGTTATGAAAAGAAGGAATTTGGAGGAAATAATCAATGTAGAGGGCAGAAATGAACTTAAGTTACATGACTAATGATGCACAAGAAATGAAAGGTAATGTGTCCCAGCAGCAAGGACAGTATTTTATAAGAGGGAAATTCATATAATAAAAAAGAAATACTGGCAATGGAAAATGGCAAAACCAAAAATACAAGATTCAGCATTTATTCAACAAGTACTCAATAAATATTTATTACACTCTTATTATGGCACAGACTATTCTCAGCAATTGGAATACACTAGTGAACAAAAGAACTGAAGATGTCTAACTTCATGGAGTTTATATTTCAGCACTGGAAGTCAGAGTATGAAAATATATTTGAGAAATGTGCAAGAAAACATAACTAAAGCAACAAAATCCATTGGACTGTGAGAGAGAAATAATAAGAAAATCAGAAAATCAATCCAGGAGTTTCGGTATCTAACAAATTCTAGTAAAAATCGAGCAGACAATATGGAGCTATAGAAAAAGTATAACCCCTCTGTGCCTCAGTGCATTCCTACACCACCAGTTGCTGATTGTCTGCTCTCTATCTCACACAGACAGTTTATCTATCGCTTGCCTTGTGACTACAGACCAAGACCAGCCTGGCCAAATCCACAAACTTTTTAGCTATCCAGTGGGTTGAACTGTACATTCTCTAAAAAGGTCCAACTCCCTTTTAAGCTTGTCCTTCTAAGGTATTCTCCCTCATTCCCATGGTATGATATAAAGTTTTCTTGTATCTTCTTCTCTGAGAGTTTTATCTTTAACTTCTCCTGTTTAACTTATAGGTAGTTTCTATCTTCTGATTAGACACAGATTACTATACCAGTTTATTTATTTTTATTTTTTTTAATGTTTATTTTATGTTTTTAAGAGAGAGAGCATGAGCGGGGGAAGGCAGAGAGAGAGGCAGACACAGAATCGGAAGCAGGCTTGAGGCTCTGAGCTGTCAGCACAGAGCCCGTTGCGGGGCTCAAACTCAGGAACAATGAGATTATGACCTGAGACAAAGTCGGGCGCTTAACCAACTGAGCCACCCAGGTGCCCCAGATTGCTATACTGGTTTAAAAGCTTATTCAGCCATTCAAAATCTCCAGATCCCTTAAATTCAAGCCTTTATTTTAGGACTTTCTACAATATGTAAATGAGGGAATAAGCCAAAAGGAAGGAAAGCTTGAGCTTCAGAAAATAATGGATTCAATCAGGCAAGATGAAGAGAATTTCCAGGCTGGTAGTGAACAAAATCCTAAAATACATCTATTACAGATGCCTGGAGAACATTAATCTAGAATGGAATAGCAGGTCCAATGGTTCCAGGACAGATATTTGAACAGCAAAAACAAAACCTGTTATATTGATTTCTGTGTTTAAATGTATTAAGAAGAGTTAGAGTTTAGTTCTAAGGCTGGACTAAGAATCAATGACAGGCACATAGAATATTAAAGGAAAATATATTATTAACTCCAGATAAAAGTAAAGAAATAGAATAATAACACTCTGTGGCTGAACTTTAAGCAATATGTATCATTTATAATGAAAATGCCAAATATTAATTCAATCAAAATCCTATAGATTTTCGGAAATGGGGACGTGTGACCATGTCAGAGGTGGAAGTTAGAGGAGAGCTAAATTCTCTTCCATAGCAGATAGTGACTTAAATTTAAAAATCAAGATAGCAGTAAAAACTTAAGTTTTAGAAAAAAGGAAGTAAAAAGAGCTAATACATTTAAAAGACATTTATAGGACTCGGAGTTAGGTAAGGGTAGATTGAGAAGAGCTATTTTTTGCTGTACATTTTATAGTTTAAGCTAGGCACATGAACTGCTTAGTTGGGAAGAATATTCCAATTTTGTGAAATCTTTGGGATATTAGACGTCCAGGTGAAGAAGATACCCAGATGTAGTTCAATTCAATTCTATTTCATCCTCATCCTTACACATTAATGATTTAAATATCGGTAATACATCAAATTTTAGATATAGCAGTCTATAAAATGTTTTCACATGCATTATCAACTTTCATTATGCTAACAAACCTATGAAGTACAGACAGCAGGCATTACTATGCCTGGACCAGCATTATATATATTTATACATATATGAAAAGTATATTATATATCTTTGTAAAATCTAGAAGAGGTTGTGCACACTGAAATCATCAAATTTTCAGGAAAACCTGAGTTTTTTCAAGTAATTAAATAAGTAATAAACACCAGGGTGTTGTACAAGGTAATGTGAGCATACGGAAAAATGGTGGAAATCATACAATATTTAAGTAAGACAAAAAGAAATTTGCTCTGTGCTGTCAAATGGACCTAAATAATTTTGTTTTTTGTAAAAAAAACATTGACTATGAAGTAAGTTTAAGTTGCTGTCTTAAAAATGGAATATAGAGAGGAATATAAACTAATCACTAACCTCAAAGAGTTTACAGTGAAAAGGAGAGTTTAAAAATGTAATTGTAGTGATCAAGTACTTTTTATGTTCCAAGTACTGTACTAAGTGATTTACATTCATTGCCTTTCTCAGTGTAGCATCTGCTCTAGGAACTGGGCCCATTGTCATTGCCCATTTACAGAGGATGGAGTCAGGGCCTATTAAGTGGTATGCCCAAGGTGGCACAAAACTGGTAAGTGTTGGAGCAGGTATTCAAACCAAGGCAGGTGGGCTCTGGAGATAATATTCACAATAATTTTTTTTTTCAAATTAAATGGGATAGAAATAAAACTATATCATGAAAGTAAAAGTTAAGAAACATAGATAACATCATGAAGGATTTTATTTTGGGGATAAAATTCCTATCATTGTGCCCTTAAAAACTACCACAGTGAATAGAATACTTAGGCAATTGAGTATCAACACTTTAATAAAGCTAAAGGTAATTATAACAGGGATTCAAAGGAGTAGAATCAGGTAGGAGGAGATTTCTAGATGAAGAAAAGTTATTTTTAGAAGCTTAACAGTAAGGTAGTTGACATAAGTATTAAGAACACATACCTTGGAACAAGTCAGCATGTGTTTGAATCCTGGCTGTACAATTTACTATATTGACTTTGGGCTAGTTCCTCAACATCTTGGGTTTTCTCATTGGTTAAATGGAGATAGTAATAATATCTACTTCATGGACTTCTAATGAAGGTTAAATCATGGCTCCATATAGCATACTGAGAACAGAGTTTGGAACAAAATAAGAGCAATTGTAAGTATTAGATACCATTGTCATCATGGTCCTCTTCCTCCTCCTCCTCATTATTATTATTATTATTATTATTATTTCCATCTTGTCAGTATCATATTTATGTTACCACATAATAATCCATTGATGGAAAAGTATGCTGTAAAGAGTTTACATTGTAAATTTTTTATGTCTATTTACTTATTTTGAGAGAGAGAGAGAGAGAGAGAGAGCGAGCAGAGAAGGGGCAGAGAGACAGGGAGACAAAGAATCCCAAGCAGACTCCTCACTGTCATCACAGAGCCTGATGTGGGGTTCGAACTCAGGAACCAAGGTTTACATTGTAAAAGAACAGCAAACAGTTAAGAAGGTAATTTTATTTAGGTTATAGTATTAGAAAAACATTCTTAATGAGGAATGTCTCAAATAAAAAGAGGGAATCTGGAGTTTTATACAGGCATGTAAACAAGTAAGTGATCTGTGAGTTTTATGGATAGATGATAGAATTCAATATGTCAGCCCTTTCTTTTGTTTAAGACAAATGTTGTTAATTGATGAACAATTCTGAGTTGATCATAAACTTTCTGAATGAGGTGAAGTAACATATAAGAAATAGTCTCTGGAGGATTCTTATTGGTGGTGGTGTTTTTTTTCTTATGTAAAACTAGTTTCATTATCTGATGGGTGGTTCAAAGTTGAGGACATTTCATCATGTCAAAGGTTTGTTGAAGAAATCAGGCATCTTATAAGAGGGAAGCTTAAAAGGAAAAAGAAATATCACTATAAGACTATTTTAAAGTATCTGGTGTTAAACCCTGAGATTAATTAATCTAGCAGATTCCAAGAGTTTTTTTTTAATGTTTATGTATTTATTTTGAGACAGAGAGAGGGAGAGCATGAACAAGTGAGTGAGGGGCAGAGAGAGAGGAAGAGAGAGAATCCCAAACAGGCTCCATGTCAGAGCAGAGCCCCATGCCAGCCTCAATCCTATAAACCTCCAGATCATGGCCTGAGTTGATATCAAGAGTCAGACGCTTAACTGACTGAGCCACCCTCTAATAGGTTCTTAGAGGCTATTCAGCACTACTAGTTTAATTCTTAAAGCTCTTTAGTTAGGAAATTGTTTTCTTGGTGATCTTGACCACAGTCTTGGTTAATTCTTGCTTGAATGGCCCCAGAATTTTGCCAGACTTCTTTATGGCCCAGACAACATCTTGTCCAAAAAGGATTCTGGCCCATGCATGGTCTTTTGCAATGGTGAATCCTTCAAGATTTATAGCAAGTAGCTATGTTTCAACTTGAAGAATTCTTCAGAGCCTGAGGAAAATGGCCAGCCCCAAGTCAACCCAGAGTCATAACAGAGATCTGGGCAGTCATGTTTACTCCTCTGTGACATCAAGTCAGATAGGAAAGAGAAATATTGGAAAAATAAGTTGGGAGGATTGTAGACAGTGTTAGAGAAACTTTGTAAAATTGAAACTTTGTTAGGGATTGACAATTTGGACAAAGTAATTAGATCTAGTCTAATTTACCAGTAGGTACCAAAATTGGTGGAAGTCAACTAAATCTCTACCAGGTAAAACAATTTACATATCCATCAATTACCTGTAATTTAAAAGGAAGTACAAAACATCTCAAAAGACAATGAACAAGAATGGAATCCATTAACACAGAAGGGTATTCTATAGATGATGCATAATTTACTGTTGAAACACAAAATTTTTTTGGAGAGTAAAATCCAAAATCCTTTGGTCAAAAGGAATTTCAAAGAAAGGTTATTCTTGATTGCAAAATAAGGATGGCCTCACTAGATTAGGCTTCATTATTTACAAAAGGAAATAAACAGTAATTTACCATATCGACCTTCATAAATTTGCTTTGCTGGATGTTTTCATTAAAAAATGTCAGATTGGACTTTTAAAAGCCTCATAAGCCTAGAAGTGAAGCCAAGTACTGGGGTGGTAGGAAGGATAATGCCCCCCTCTCCCCGTAAAATACTTACATCATAATCCTTGAAATCTGTGAATCTGTTGCCTTATATGAGAAAGGGGAATTAGGATTTCAGATGGAATTAAGGTTGCTAATCAACTGACTATAAAATAGTGAGCTTATTTTGGATTATCTAGATTGGTCCAATAATCAAAAGTTCCTTTCATATGGAAGAAGAAAGAATAGAAAAAGTGTCCAAGTCATATGATGTGATAAGAAATCAAACTGCAGTATGACATCAGTGAGATGGTGGAATAGAAAACACTAACCTTTATCCCCTACAAAAAAAAAAAAAAAAAAAAAAAAAAAAAAAAAAAAAAAAAAA
>NC_064811.1:74620499-74705385 GCF_023721935.1 Panthera uncia | reverse complement strand
AAAAAAAGAAAGGAAGAAAGAAAGAAAGAAAGAAAGAAAGAAAGAAACAAGAATAAGACAGCTATTCATGAATGAAAATAGGCCTCGGGAGCTCAAGAGTACAATTAATAATTTACAGAATGCCACTAAGATGGTGGAATGGGAGAACCCAGCCTCTATCCCCCCCAAAAGAACAACTAGACAACTATGCAAAACAAAAATAGCTCTGAGGGAGCTCAAATGTCTACTCAATAAAGTTCAGCAACACAGTGGAGCAAAAATCCTAAAAATAACCACACAAAAGGGTAGGGAGAACAGTTTTATTTTGCCTACATCATTCCATCCCCCAAATAGGCACTTCTCAGAGCTAAGACTTGCTCTCCAGGGAAAAGAAGAGTGTGGTGAGCAACTGGCTTCCCCAACATTTTGGGCCCTGCATGAAGGATATACTTCTGTTCCCCACCTCCCGCCCATGCCCAAAGCTGAGATGTCTAGAGATGGTTAAGAACAAGGGAAAAGTCAGAGGCTATTGTGCACCAACAGGAGACTATAAAGCAACCAAAAACATTTATCTGGGGTCTTAGGGATTACAATTTCAGTGGACTGAAACTGAAGGTGTTATCCAAATTGCCAATGGAGTGTAAGTTTATAAAGGCAAAAACCACAAGTTTTATATAGCTTGTTTTTATGGAATTATGATGGATGCTGACCAAGTAAACTGCCTATCTAATGTATGACTGGCTATTTAGTTAGTAGATGTGTCTATTTCAGTCCAAAGTGGAAGGATGTGTTCCAGAAAGTGGCCCAGATGAAACCAATGAATTGTTATGGACAAAGGTCAAATTCCATGGTATTCCAAAAATTGAAACAGGAGACATGCATAGGTCTTGCTTTCTCAACGTCCTTCCACCCCATTTTAAATGACTGTCTTTGCAATGCTTACTTCACTTTGGAATCTTATTTCACACCATCAATATCAGCCAGGTGGTGGGAATGACCATAGTTTCCAGTGGTCCTAGAGGTCTGCTCTGCAAAGATTCACAGCAGCCTTCACTGCTGAGGACTGCCACAGCCTTTGTGGATGATACAGATTCCCAAGTTTTCATCACTGATGACTTCCTTGTGGACCCCAACAATCCCCTCTGCAGAGGACCCTGGCAGCTTTTGCCACTGGGAAAATAAAAAGCCAGTACAGTGCTGGGGATCCTCTGCAGATTTCACTGCTAAGATTTTCAGGCCACAGGTTTTTGCATTAGCAGATGCTAGCTGCCTGAGTCCCTCCCTACTTGTCTCTTCCCACCTTTTGTTGGAGCCTAGGATCCATACCTAAAGAGAAGCCCCAGCCTCTGCAACTGTACATGTGTAATATGCTGACTGGACCATCGTGTGCAGGCAGGAGGCTAGCGTCTACAGCCATACAATTGCAAGTGGGGAGTCAAGTAGCCCACAGCTGCTTCTGAGCCTGTTTCCCTATTGTCACTGGTCTTCATTGCTATGTAGCCCTGCTGCTAGCCCCTGTGCCCCAGGCACCTGCACATCACTGGCTCTGACTCAAGTGCACATGGGCAGCCTATGTCCCAGCAGCTTCTTGTGTACTTGCAGTTGGGCTCAGCCCTTATTATGGCAGCTGACCACCACCACCATACATCAGCAGCCAGCTCCCACAGCCAAGTGTGTGCCCCAAACCATCTCTGGTCACCATTGCAGATGGCCCTGATCTGGACCTGAAGGTGTTGCTGAAGACCCCAATAGCCTGTGTATCTACTGTGAGCCCCCTACAGCTCTCACCAAGGATCCTGCAATTGTCCATGTTGTGGACTCCAGATGCCTGAGCCAACAAGTCACCAGACACCCTTCAACCTGGAGCCACCACATACCTCTGCACTTGGTGTCCTGTATCACTGTGCTAGACTTTACTAAAATGAAAGTGCACTCTCAAGGTGGGATAGCAGGCAGGTTCTGCAAGGTGGAACTGGACCCTGGGTTGTTTTGGGATTGGTTATTATTGGGTCTCTCTGGACTGGGAGGAGCTGTGAGTACAGTGCCTGGTCTCTAATGGAGGCTGCCTCTAATCATTTGAGAAACTCCTCCCACAGTTTGGGAGGGGGAGTTTTTGACCCTATAAGGTTTGTATCAGAACTGTCATGGCAGCCTTTCTCCATGGTTGGCAGGGGAGGAAGTGAAGGGGTTGGGGGGTTCTGTACCTTCAATGCAAATGCATTATAATTAGCCTAGGGGTTACCCTGGGGCAAAGGTGGAAGAGGAGAGGGCATGTTTCACACCTGTGGCTCTTGATCTGTCAAGCCCAAAGTCTTGGAAGTGTCAAGGTCAGGATTTTGTGCCCCCAGGCTTTTAATGTGTAGCTTATTTATCACCATACTTGCCTTCTGCTCAAGTCTCCATCATTCCTTCCTCAAGGACTTGGGACTCTGCCTCAGGGCATTCCGCCACTGCTCATGTCTAGTTGTATCTAACAGACACACATGTAAGGCTACAGGGATCAGGAAGAAACAGGGAAACATGACACCACTAAACGAAGGCAATAAACTGCCAATAAGTGACTCTATAGAAATTTAGATCCATGAATTATGTGACAAAACATTCAAAAAAGTTGTCCTAAAGGTGCTCAGAGAGCTTCAAGAAAACACAGATAAACAATTTTATGAAATCAGGGATATAATACAAGAACAATTAATCTACAGCAATGCAGTTGAGCAAAAATCAGTAACTGCACAGAAAGGATTGCTGAGGAGATTCACTCAGCTGAGATGTCTGGAGACAGTGAGGAACTGTGAACAAGGGCAGGAACTATCAGCATCAGCCATGGAGGGGGTACCACCCTGATTGCTGGTGGCCTGCTCTGCAGACACCCCCTGCAACCTTTGCCCTTGAGCACCTCACCAGCCCCCACAGAAGTCACAGATTCTGAAGATTTCACACACAGCAAAGGGCTTCCTAGTGTTTGTCAGCATGGGCCTCACCAGCCACAGAGGACATGGGCAGATTTTGCCACTGAGGTAACCAATAGCCATTGCTGTGGAAGCATAACATCCAAAACTTAGGGGATGAAACAAAAGCAGTTCTAAGAATGAAGCTTATAGCAATAAATGCCTACATTAAGAAAAAAGAAGAACTGGGTATAAGGGATGTAATTACATTTATTCTGAAAATTGCAGAATGCAGAAGGATGACTTTTGTCTAGAGATATTCTTTTCTGCTATAGGCTATCATTATTTAGAGTGTTTACTGTGTGTCAGAAATTGCTATGCACTTCACATGGATTATCTAATTTAATCTTCACCATAACCCGATGAGCGAGGTGTCTACTATTCCCACTTCATAGATGAAGACATTGAGAACCAGGGATGTTGAGTAAATTATCCAAAAACTCATAGCTAATAAATGGCAGATTTGGTTTTTTAACTTTATTATGCAGGATATTTATTTCCTCTGTTGACAATCTTTTTTCTTTTTAATCATGTTTGCAACTGAAAATGGTTTGAAATGCACTTACCTATAGTAAACCAGTGTTTCTAAGTTTAAAATTTTAAAATAAGTTCTTATAAAAGCTAATGTATTAAAATTGTTGGGTGAAGTTGGCATGAATCAAGAACATAAAATGTAATAACTTTGGATAAGATTATAGAACACTCAATTTCAGTGGGATCTAGAATAATCTCTGCCCCCAATTTTTTTTCAAATTTCCTATGATATTTATTTGCATCTTTATTTTTTGTATTTTATAAATTTTTAACAACTAGAATGAGCTATTATTATTATTTTTATTTTTTAAATATAATTTATTGTCAAGTTAGTTAACATATGGTATGTACAGTGTGCTTTTGGTTTTGGGAGTAAGATTCCCATGATTCATCATGTTCATACAACACCCAGTGCTCATCCCAACAAGTGCCCTCTCAATGCCCATCACCAATCCCCCCTTCTTCCCTATCCCCCCCATCAATCCTCAATTTGTTCTATGTATTTAAGAGTCTCTAACAGCTTGCCTCCTTCTCTGTTTGAAACTATTTTCCTCCATGGTTTTCAGTTAAATTTCTCAAATTCCATGTATGAGTGAAAACATATGATATCTGTCTTTCTCTGACTGACTTATTTCACTTAGCAAAATACCCTCCAGTTCCATCCACATTGTTGCAAATGGCAAGATTTCATTCTTTCTCATTGCCAAGTAGTATTCCATTGTATATATAAACCATATCTTCTTTATCTATTCACCAGTTGATGGATATTTGGGCTCTTTCCATAATTTGGCTATTGTTGATAGTGCTGGTATAAACATTGGGGTACATGTGCCCCTATGAATCAGCACTCCTGTATTCTTTGGATAAATTCCTAGTAGTGCCATTACTGGCTCATAGGGCAATTCTATTTTTAATTTTTTGAGAAACCCCAATTTTTTTAAAAAAAATTCAAATTTATAGAAAAGTTAGGAGAATGGTACAATGAATATCTGTTTATTTTTGACATAGAACTAATGTAAATGTTTGATGATTGAATTCTGGTTTTAGTCCTTTTCTTCTCCCCTGCCCTTCTTCCTTCTCTCTCTCTATAATTTCCTTTTTTTTTTCTTCTAAATCATTTGAGAGTAAGTAGCAGGCATCATGACATTTTATCCTTTATTCTAAAAATTCACCAAATAATATTTTTCCCTATCTTATTGAGATATAACTAACAAATAAAATTGTAAGATATTTAAAATAAAGGAGAAAAAGTCAAATAAACAATGTAAACTTATACCTGTGTGTCCACTGATGGACAAATGGATAGGAAAATGTGATGTATATCAATAAATATAGATATAGAATAGAATGTTTTGCCATTTGTACAACATAGATGAACCTTGAGGGTATTATGCTAAGTGAAATAAGTCAGAGAATGAGAAATCACATATGATCTCATTTATATGTGGAATCTAAAAAAAAACAAACTTATAGAATAGAATGATTGTTGGGGAATAGAATGGGAGTGTGGGAAATGGGAACCTTGGTCAAATGTTACAAACTTCCAGTTATAAATTCTGAGGATTTAAGTTATAGCATAGTAACTATGGTTAACAATACTGTATTATACACTTGAAAGATGCTGTGAGAGTAGAGCTTTAATACCTAACTACAATGACAACAACAACAAATAGTAATTATGTGCAGTGAAGGAAGTATTAACTAACTTTATGGCGGTAAACAGTTGACAATACAACTTGCAGTCCTAAAAAAAGTTCTGAGAATCTAATGTATAACCTGGTAACCATAGATAATACTGTATTGAATACTTTAAATTTGCTAAGAGTGTAGGGGTGCTTGGATGGCTCATTCAGTTAAGCATCTGACTCTTGAAATAGGCTCAGGTCATGGTCTCACATTCATGAGTTTGAGCTCTATGTCAGGCTTTTCATGGACAGCATGGAGCCTGCTTGGGATCCTCTCTCCCTCTCTCTCTTCCCCTACCATACTTGCATGCACACACTCTCTCTCCCCCTCTCTCTCTCAAAATAAATAAACTTAAAAAAAAAGCATACTTGTAATAAAGTTTTCATACCTGTTCTGGAGATTGGTTGAACAATAATGTGAACATACCTAACACTAAAGATGGTAATTTTGGTAAATTACATATTATACACATTTTACTATAATTATTTTTCTTTAAGAAAAAAGAAAGACAGAAAGAAAGAAAGAAAGAAAGAAAGAAAGAAAGAAAAAAAGAAAAAAAGAAAGAAAGAAAAAATTGACATTTATTTGCTGACTTTGTAGATAGATGAGGGTGATCACCAGCCAAGGATAAAGAAATGCGGGCAGCTTTGAGAAGCTCTAAAGGGTAAGGAAATGGATTTTCCCTTAGATCCTTCAGAAAGGAACATACACCTGCTGGTACCTTAGTTTTCACCTGGGGAAAACCCAGTTTAGACTTCTGAACTACAGATCTGTAAGGTAATAGATCTGTGTTGTTTGAAAAATTCATGGTAATTTGTTACAGCAGCAATAAAAAAAAACTCCCACAAACTGGCCATCACCTGAAATACCTATAAATTTGGATAAATGTGTCTCTTCTTATAGTCCCCAAATGTACCAAGTTTCCTAGGCTTGGCAGGAAGTGACCTTCCTTACTCATCTTTATGGCTGGGAATCCTATAAACCAGGTATCAGGGCAGTTTTCCCAAGAGGGCTTTGTGATCATTGGTTTCATAAAATTCAACCTTAGTTCCTTAAAATTATCTGGTCACATCTGATTAACTGAGCATATCAAATATGATATTCCAGGCAAGGACTTGGTCACATATGTTTCCATTTATGTCCTACTAACAGGAAATATGACTATTACCAGCCAAAATGGGTTTGATTTGGGAATAGTAGAGATGTAATTTGGAGCAAGAAAGCTAGGGTACAAACTACAGATGAGTCCAGAAGATTAAGGAGAGGCATATTCTGTGGAGAAGGAGAAAGTTGGGAGGGGTTGTTTTGAACTTAAGCGTGAATCAAGCGTGACTCCAGAGTTCAGGGTAATGATGGTTTCTCACTGGTGAGTTTCTAGGATAGTTGATTGGGGAAGACAGAATCTTATTGAATCTATTCAAAAAATCATATTTCCACAAAATAGGAATACTTAGTAAGATTTTCTGAATTATAGAAGGAAAAATAAATCATTTACAAATGTTTAATTTCAGTTTACAAAAGCATCATTTACTAAACTGTTATGAATTATAGATAGCTTAATAGGAAAGGTATAGAGATTCCTTATATGTCCAGGAAACTAGCACATTAGACCATGAAGAAGGGGCAACTGGGTGGCTCAGTTGGTTGAGCATCAGACTTCGGCTCAGGTGGTGATCTCACAGTTTGGGAGTTTGAGCCCTGTAACTGGCTGGCTGCTGTCAGCATGGAGCCTGCTTTGGATCCTTGGATACTCTGTCTCCCTCTCTGCCCCTTCCCTGCTTGCGCTTTCTTTCTCTCAAAAATAAACATTAAAAAAAAAACATGAAAAAGATTTTGAACATAATCCACAATCATCCCTCATGAATTCACTCGGCCTTACTTAATTAATCCTTTTTAATGGTCTGTCTTGGGTTGGCATCTCATGAACTCATCTATTTCTTATTTGGGGTTCTAGAAATTCTGACTCAGTCCAATGAAGTGGGTGTAAAGCTTTATAAACACTGCTTTCAAAAATTACCTTGCAAAATCCTTTTCCATGGATTTCTGACATAGTTCTTCATTAAAGGTAAAGAATTTTGGCTTCTAGCTAGTTACAAGTGCTTTCAGGGCAACAGCAGAACAAAACAAAAACTATCTGCAGATGATAAAAAATTTTAAAAGGCTGTGGTTTACTTAATACTGATAATTTTCAAAATTTGAAAGATTGGTTGAAAATTCATTATAAGAATAACACAACTGAAAAAGAAATTTGATTGTTTTTGCGGTATGCAAAAGAAGACAAAAATCAACCCCCCAAATTTTGGATATTTATAAACATGATTTGTAAGCCTACTTAAAAATAATATATATTATATCTCAGTTATAAAAATGAAAAAACATAATATTTACAGAGAAAAACTTCAGATATAGCATAACAATATAGTGACATAATGTGCCACAAATATACCAACCATATAGTTAGTATATACCAAGAATATATAAAGACTATCAAGTAAAGAAATTCTGTAATTCTGGAAAGGTCCTAAGCATTTATATATTAGTAATGCTCCATAGTTAAGTGATATGAATTTTAAATTTGAAACCAATGATATGATGCTATTTTAAATAAAAGAAGTGAAGTTGCAACCAGGTTAACATTTTAAAATTAACTGAATTTATGACTGAAAAAACTATACTTCGTCTAATATAAGCAAAGTAGCCACAAGATTCTAATAAATAGAAACATATCATGGACAACAAGGACAATGACAAATCTCTATGAACTTCCCATATAGCATACCTTATCTATATTAATATTACTTTAGCGATAATTTAATCCATGGAAATCTAAGTCTCTCTCCCAATTGACATCTCTGTCCATGAAACTCATCAATAGTAACATATCAAATAAACCTAATTATTTTTGGCACCCCTCTTTTTACAAAATGAAAAATCCTTTGTGATGTTTCAGGAATTGTCTGGCAAATTGCACAAATAATTTTAGGTGCAAAACTTGATTTATTGTTCAATTTTTAAAAAGCAATAGACTTTTTTTTAATTAAATGTGTATTTATTTTTGAGAGAGACAGACAGAGTAAAAGCAGGGGAGGGGCAGAGAGAGAGGGAGATACAGAATTCAAAGCAGGTTCCAGGCTCTGGGCTGTCAGCACAGAGCCCGATGTGGGGCTGGAACTCATGGACCGCGAGATCATGACCTGAGCCAAAGTCAGATGTTTAACGGACTGAGCCCATCCAGGTTCTGCAGCAATAGACTGTTTTAAAGAGCAGTTTTAAAGTTACAGAAAAGTTGAGCAGAAAGTGTAGAATTCCAATATCTTCCTTCTCCCCATCTCTCTGTTTCTCCTTTAATTAACATTTTTATTAATGTGGTATATATGTTACAATTGATGAAGCAATATTGGTACGTTATCATTGACTAACATCCATAGTTTAGATTAAATTTAACTTTTTGTTGTATAGTTCTACAGGTTTTGCCAAATGTATAATGAATGTCATGTATCAACCATTACAGCATCATACCTGGTAGTTTCACTGCCTTATTCCTTATACTTCATGTATGCATCCCTCCCTCCAACCACTTTCCTCATCTCAGGCATGGCAACCACTGTTTTTTTTTGTTGTTGTTGTTGTTTGTTTGTTGTTGTTTGTTTGTTTGTTTTAATGTCTCTATAGTTTTTCCTCTTCCGGAATATAACATAGTTGGAATTATACAATTATGTAGCATTTTAGACCGATTTCTTTCACTTAATGATATGCATTTAAGGTTGCCCTGTGTCATTCTGTGGCTTGATGGCAACCATTTCTTTTTATTTGAATCACATTCTGTTAGAGAAATGTTTCTGTTCACCTATTGAAACATCTTGGTTTCTTCCAATTTTTGTCAGTTATAAAAACTGCTATGAACATTTGTATGCAGGTTTTGTGTGGATGCGTTTTTAGCTCCTTTGGATAAATACCAAAGAATGTGATTGCTGGATTATATGGTAAGAGTATGTTAAGTCTTGTAAGAAACTTAACAGTTTCCAAAGTGGGTGTACCATTTTGCATTCCTGCCAACAATGATGATATGTCCTGTTGCTCTACATCCTCACCAGAATTTGGTTTTATGTTTTAGATTTTATTCATTCTGATAGGTATGTGGTGGTATGTAATTTTGATTATTCCCTAATGACATATAATACTGAGCATCTTTTAATGTGCTTATTTGCTATCTGTGTGTCTTCTTTGTTGAAGTGTCCATTCAGATCTTCTGCCCACTTTTCTATTGGGTTGTTTTTTGATTTTTACTTTTTAATATTTTTTTAAATGCTTATTTATTTATTTTGAGAGAGAGGAGAGAGAGAATCCCAAGCAGGCTCTATGCTGTCACCACAAAGCCTGATGTGGGGCTTGATTTCACGAACCATGAGATCATAACCTGAGCCACATTCGAGTCAGAAACTTACCAACTAAGCCACCCAGGCACCCCAAATTGTTTGTTTTTTTAATGTTGAGTTTTAAGTTCTTTGTATATTGATGATATGTGTTTTTTAAATCATATATATGTTTTACAAATATTTTCTTCAAGTCAGTGTTTTGTCTTTCATTCTCTTAATGGTGTTTTTCGTGGAGCAGAAGATTTTAATTTTAATGAATTCCAACTTATTATTTTTTTTTTTCCTGGACGATGTTCTTGGTGTTGTATCTAAAAAATTCATTGTGAAACCAAAGGTCATCTAGATTTTCTCCTATGTTATCATCTAGAAGTTCTATAATTTTACATTTTATATTTGAATCTATAATCCATTTTGAGTTAATTTTTGCGGAAGTGTAAGGTCAGTGACTAGGTTCATGTTTTACAACTACACGTTAACTAGAAGCCAATTATTCCATTCGTTAAAAAGATTTCCTTTCTCCATTTGATTGTCTTTCTTCCTTTGTCAAAGGTCGGCTAAGTATGTTTGTTTGATTTTATTTCTAGTTCTCTGTTCTGCTCCATTGATCTATTTGTGTTTTATTTTGCCAATACCACAGTAGCATTTTTTGTGTCTGTGTGTCTGATTTGTCTTTATAATTCTAAAATGTGTTTTTGATAACTAAAAAAGAAATAGCATCCAGAGAACTAAGAATAACACGTATGTGACAGATTAGCTTTGTATAAACTTGGTAAGTACTTGTAAAGTGCTGAATGAGAACAAATTTTCTAGAAATAACTATAAAAAGATGGATTCTAAAAAATGGAGAAACTGAGAATATAAAAGTTCAGCAAAATCTATTTAATTAATTTCAATGTCAGATAACTCTTGAATTCGCATAGTGACTTTCCAAAGAACTCGAACATATGAATGTCTTAGACACCCTTAAGTTCTAGGGTATCTTCTGTAGTAAGTATAGAGAGCCAAGCACCAAATGCCCAACACTGATGAATTGGTTAGACAAATGACAAATGTTTAATTCATGGAGTAGTAAGCCAATACATTATATTAATAAACATTCTCAGTTGGAAAAAATTTAGTGTTTAATGTGTAAAATTAGAATATAGAATTGACACAATGTGAACACAGGTAAAAGGTGACTAAAAAGAAAGGTATAAATACTTAAACATGCTGACAGTGCTATACTGCATAAGGAGCTACATATGAAGAACATGTGTAACTTTTTCATTTTCTGTAATAAACACATTTGTTTTTTAAGAAATTTTAATGAGAAATAATTTACATACCATAATATTCACCTGAAGGTCTACACTTCAGTGATTTTTACTATATTTACAAAGTTGTGTAACCTCTGTTACAGTCCGATTTCAGAATATTTTCATGACACCCTAAATAGACCCTGTACCCATTAGCAGTCAGCCACTATTTCCTCTCTGCCCCACAGCCCTAGTCAACCACTAATTGACTCTGTCTCTAAACATTTCCCTGTCCTACACATTTCATGTGAACGAAATCATACAATATGTGGTATTTTTGTAATGGCTTTTCTTCATTTAGTATAATGTTCTCAAGGGTCATTCATGCTGTTTGTGTGTCAGTACTTTATTCATTTATGATCAAATAATATTAGACATTTAACTTATCCATTCATCAGTTGGCAGACATTGATTCTACTAATACAGAAGTGCTTCTCCCTCATATTTACTTTTAAAAACAAGAAGGAAATTATTTTAAAATATCTGTATTTTGTCTTAAAAAATACTGCATGAACATTTGCACATATGCATATGTTTCTATGTGTATTGTGATGGTAACGGTGGAGTCTGTTGGAAGGGTTCCCTGGGTTAGATATTAGGGTCAGGAGAGAAGAAAATCAGTATGTACACTTGCTGTTATTATGTGGCTTATTGTTATTCCAGGATCTCCACATCCTATCTGTAGACTCCTCATTTCTGATAAAATGATGACCATATACTTAAGTGGTAAATTGTTCCTTTCAATGAAAGTAACTCACCCTATATAACAGTTTAAACTTATTAATAGGAAAATCAATAATTTTGGTATTAAGTGCAAAATATACATGGCCAAGTATTACCTATTAGTATATTTTATAGTAAGGTTATATAAAATAATTACCTAGACTCTAACTAAATTGGTAAACTTTAAGACAAGGTCATGAAATCATAGATACCTTAATATCAGCAAAATTTAAATATTCAGATTATTTAAAAATCAGCAAAATTGAAATACTCAGGTCATATATTAAATAAAATATATTTTAAAATTCAAATATATGAAAATTGACTAAATATTCATTAGACCCAGAGGAAATACTTAACAAAATATCTCCAATTACACCAAAAGAAAAAAAAAGACACAGAATTGGAGGGATACAGAATTTATAGGATTTATTGGAAATCCTATAAAGTCATTGCACAAAGAAAAAAAAAACATTAAAAAAAGATTAAAAACTTATCAAATAAATAATAAAGTAAGCTTCTAGAATTAAAAGGTCTCATAAAGCAATTAATGAAAACAAATTCCATTATGAAGTTATAATTCATCATGGAACTTCAGAGGTATGGGGATAAAGAGACTCTTAAAATTACTGAGAAATAAAAACACATCACGAAAAGGATTAGAATGACCTCCATATGGTAAATCTACACACTAGTGTGGAGTCTTCAAAACTTCTTATTCCAAATTTCTAAACTAGAATTCTATACCTCGTCACAGTATGAGTGTGAGGGAGAGAATATTTATATTTTTCACACATGAAATATCTTCAAAACTCACTCAATTCACTAACTACTAGAGGATAAGCTCTACAACCAAGAAAGAGCATCCTATTGAATTTAGAAAACAGAAAATAAAAAACACCTTACAGGTAAAGGTGATGCTCTGGAGAAACATGAAGAGAAATTCCAGAATGACAGCTAAGCAGCACACCTGGAGAGCAGCAGCCATATTGGAACATTGAAATAGGAGGAAACTTAGTCTGGGAGGGATATTATTCAGGAGACAAAACAAAATAAAAAATCCAACACAAATAAATAAGTCGCATATGTATATACATATTTATATGTTTATAAATTATATATGTATATGCATATTTATATATAATAATTTTATATATAAATATATATTATATACATATAATATATTTATCTCAACATGGAGAAGAGGCTTATGTTTCTGTTGGTGATGAAAAGTGGAAAACAAAAAAAATTAATTTCCAGTGAAATTAAAAATCGTACAGCCATGGATATTGATTCGTTGAACATTAAATCCTTGGTGGTGGCAAGTTAAAATATTGTCTGTCCTAAATACCAATCCTTGAAATTGGGATGTTTCTATATTAGAAGTGAATGAAGAAGGGAGGTATGAGTATGAGTGGAGAATGCTGTATATGAGAGATCTAATTTCTTATATTCCAGTTATGGAAATGTTATATTAAAAACTCAAACATGAGGAGTATTTGTATGTTAGCTACAAATTGAGAGGCATCAGAAGAAGAATCACTTTGAAAAAATGCAAATTATTATTTTCTAAGATTAATGACTTAGTAAAGTGAGTGAGGAGTGGGGCATATAACTGTATGTTTAATTTTTAATTTATTAATTTAAGTTTATTTATTTTTGAGAGAGAAAAAGAGGAATGTGAACAGGGGAGGGACAGAGAAAGAGGGAGAGAAAATTCTAAGCAGGCTCTGTGCTGTCAGCTCAGAGCCCAAGGAAGGATCTGTGAGATCATGACCTGAGCCGAAATAAAGAGTCGGACGCTTAACCGACTGAGCCACCCAGGCACCCCCAATTACTGTATTTTTAAAGATTATAAAACTACTTGAATTTTGAAACTGACATGTATTTATTTAATTTAAAATGGAGTAAATTTAAAAATAACTATAGGAAATATATAGTTCATTTATTTCTATCAGGTAAAAAAAAAGTGGTGAAGGGAGCAGAGAAGGAATGAATGGCAAGTACTTCTTACACCTTTTTTTCCTCAGTGATGAATCCCAAACTAAATAAAATACCAAAACTAAGGACTATTTGGTTATAAGAATCTCATTGTTGCAATTTAATAAAAGTATTCTTAAATTTCATTCTCCACAATCAAATGATCATGCACTGGTTATCTAGTTAATGACTGAAGAGC
The DNA here is from genome assembly GCF_023721935.1 of Panthera uncia. Classification (NCBI taxonomy): domain Eukaryota; kingdom Metazoa; phylum Chordata; class Mammalia; order Carnivora; family Felidae; genus Panthera; species Panthera uncia. The sequence goes on along the minus strand of NC_064811.1, from coordinate 74,691,665 downwards.
TCCTTTAAAGAGTAAGCAAGGATGCCTTTTTGACTGTCCATATTCTATTTCCAGTGCAGCCAGCATACTCTAATATAACCCTACCTAGCCGCTTCATATAGATATTTTCCATTAATATGTTTCTATTTAGTGTTTTGCAAAAATTAATTGCTGCATGAATAATAGAGGCATCCATAGGAATGAATTTGCCACATATGTAGCTATTTCTATCATCATTATACTTTGACAGTTGTCTGCTTGCAGTGAAAGGAATGGCATTTTATAGCCTCTTTACTCCACAGATTTAAATGTTTTAGATGATAATTTTTCTAAAAAGACACTTTCAGGATGCAGAAAGAGACGCAAATGATTAGAGTGTCAATTATAGTAATGCATTCACATAATAGATATAGGCAGTGTGGCATGAAAACTGCTAGTCTTCTTGTTACTAATAATATGATGCCAATCAATTTCCATACATGCGGGTAGTGGCTCGTGAGGTAGGTAATAAAAATGAACAAACATATTATTCCTATTATCACCTGAAGCACACAAAACAAGGTGTATTAGGTCATATTCCACAAAGTGAGAACAGGATCCGAGCAGCGATAGTCTCTCTTCCTAGACTTTTTCAAAGATACTATAAATAGAATGTGACATTAATGTTTATAGAGAAGAGGTAGCTTGTGGGAGTATTTGGACATTAATTTGCAGAGTAATATCAGATAATAGTCAAATCACTGTGAGCTCTCCAGGAAAGAATGCACAAAGTAGCTCTCTTAGGTGACAGATTATGCCTCTCTTATAAGAAGAGGGATTTTTTTTTTTTTTTCTGACAAGAAGAGGGATTCGGGGGATTTTTTTTTTTTTTTTTTTTTTTTTGGTTTCTTAATGTTGATTTATTTTTGAGAGAGAGAGACAGAGAGAGACAGAGGGACAGAGACAGAGAGAGAGAGAGGAGCAGAGAGAGAGGGAGACATAGAATCCAAAGCAGCTCTCCTGAGCTGTCAGCACAGAACCTGACGCAGGGCTTGAACTCATGAACTGTGAGATCATGACCTGAGCCAAAGTTGGAAGCTCAATTGACTGAGCCACCCAGGTGCCTCAAGAAGAGGGATTCTTAATCTGAAATCCATAGACTCCCAAGGGTCAAGGGTCCATATACAGAGGTCCATGAATTATGAATGGGAAAATTATATATGACTACAGTCATAGTATCAGCAGTGTCTATGACTTTGTGCCTAATAGAAATCAGAGATGTTATATATCACAAAGCACTTACTGCAGATATCTTGAAAATCAGTTTATGTTCATTAATATTCCAAAATTATTGCAGTTTTGGCATACTAGTGGAATTTATTATTTTAGACATTAATAAAGAAACAATAATATAATTTTGTTAGTATTTTCAAAACTTTATTTCAATATAGTTTCATTTATATTTAATTCTATGTAGTTTATTTATTTAGGAACATTATTCCAAAAAGGAGTCCAGGATTTATAAGAGTGGTAGGGTGATCCATAGACCAAAAATGGTTATTCTCTGGTTAATTGCAAGGGTAAAAATGTTCTTCTTGTGAATTTGAGAATGTTTCAGGATTGAGCACTCAGGTAAATGCCAGGAAGTCAGATGTTGTTTAGAAATGGCTTTGAGGATTTTTTTTTTTTTTCTTTTGAATGGAAGGGAGAAGTGCTGGACATTTTAGAATTCTTGTAGAGCATGTACAGGTCTAATGTAGGAACATGAACTGTAAAACTTTTGTAAGCCTTTAGACAGTTTAAAATACTGTATTTTAGCACCAAGTCAGTGGGGGAGGAAGAGAGAGATTACTTGGACAGATGGGGATAATGGATAGGGATTCCAAGTGTTGTTGGGGACATTCTAAAATGAACAGAGCGTGATTTAGCAGTCCATTTTCACTTATTGATTTTTCACTGGTGATTGAATTGAACTTGTTTGTTCATCAGAAATTGCCCCTGGCACCTGATTTTTCCTCCATTTTCTGTTGGTTTCTCTTTTTTCATCTAAATCATGTCATATTAATCCTCATTGCCATCTAGCAACAGAATATGGCACTCCTGAGAGAGGAAAGGCCATGTGATTTACAATCTTCTGCTATAGCTGCTAGGAGGACTGACAGTCAACGAGAGATCAGTGCTTCCTATTTTTTTTTAGTTAATTTAGTTTTTTATTAAAAGTTTTATTTTTAACAATGTAAGAACTGAAAATTAAAATTACCAGATACAGGTTAGGGAGTATTCTCTTTTTCCATTCTTTTTTTTTAATTTATTCATTTCTTTATGTATTCATTTTGAGAGACAGAGTGAGCACATGTGTGAGCAGTGGAGGGGTGGAGCGAGGGAGGGAGGGAAGGAGAGAGAGAGAGAGAGAGGAGGGAGGGAGAGAGGGAGAGAGGGAGAGAGAGAGAGAGAGGGAGAGAAACTTAAGCAGACTCCACACCAATTATAGAGCCGGAGGCGGGACTTGATCTCAGCACTGTGACATCATGACCTGCGCCAAAATCAGGAGTCAGATTCTTAACCAACTGAGCCACCCAGGCACCCCTTCTTTCCATTGTTAATTTGGCATCTAGTCAAACATATTCAAAGATGCTTGCTGAGTTTTCAAACATGTTACTGCTGGGAAAGAGCAATTCAGAAGGTATATCTAGCCCTGTCAGTTTTAACCATTCTTCAGGAAGCTTATATGAGTATATCTCATTGGTGCTGTGACTCACTTGAAACATTTTTGACATTTGTAAGTTTGATCTTTCTTCACACTGTGTATTATAAATCAATACAAATGGGAACTGGTATTTTATGTAAACTCTTGCATAGACTATATATATAGGCAGGTGCACTGCCATTGGCTAACAAATTTTAATTCAAAAATACTGGGGAAATTTTTCATGAAAAAAAAAAGAGAGATGGTGGCATATAATAGACATTTTCTCCCAAGTATTTACATTTGTGCTACTTTCATGAGGAGCCTGAAACACAGTGATCTTATTTTGCACCGTGGTTAGGGATAACTATATTTGAAAAAAATAGCGATGGCTTTATAATAATGTGCCTTTAAAAAAAAATTACTTTAAGAGTTCTTCTCTGGCTAAAATTCTCTTACTGTTTATTTATTTGAATAATTTTTTTTGTTGTTATTGATTTATTTACCACACTCTTACTGAATAAAACAAAACAAAACTCTACTTCACTGTATTCATTCACTCTCAAATTGTGCAGACACTTATTACATTATCCTTCTCCTATTCTCCTTTGCTTCAGGTCTCATATATTAAATGTTTCCTAGTGGTTTCTTAGGAGTAATGAGATGACTTCTAATCCAGTTTAAGCCATTTGATTATCTTGTGCTAATTCTTCATTTTTGGCAATTTGATTACTAGCATTAGAATCCATTTATATGATCCACAATTTCTTATCATAGAGAATAATAGCAAACCAATGGTAAAAGTCTTTGAAAATCTTATCCTCACCTGATGGTGGATAATATTTTAACATCTTTGAATTAGAATTGAAAAATAGTATATTGTTTTTCCTTCACTGAAACTTTTCTCTTTTTTATATCCAAATATACTTTATATCTACTGAAGCAAGGAAAATAAGCCTTTACACATAACTATATTCAAAAAGGAAAAAAATAACAAAACTTTTTAAAGTGAGAAGTAAACCCAGATTGTTCTTGCCACCTTATGTATAACTTCTTTTTATGTTTCATAATTATTTCTTCTTTTTTAAAATTTGATTTACAACTGATACATAATATTAGTCACAGGTCCAAAACATAGAGATCTGAAATTTTTATATATTATGAAATGATTACCTTAATAGATCGGTTATCTGTCATTATACGAAGTTATTACAATATTATTGATTGTATTATCTATAATGCTGTACATTATATCCCATGGTTTATTTATTTCATAACTGGGAACTCTGTACCTCTTAATCCCCTTTACTGATCTTGACCATTTCTTCAACTCCCCTCTGAAAACAACAGTTGGTTCTTTGTATCTGTGAATCTGTTTTTGTTTGTTTTGTTTTTTAGCTTTCACATATAAGTGAAATCATATGGTATTTGTCTTTTTTTTCTTATTGTAAATTTTTGTCATCTAGTTTGGGTGGTTTCTATGATGCTTCAATCCATTCATGTCAATATAGTATACTTATTTAGAGGATGAGCTTTGGACCTAGACTACCAGGGATTAAATGCTGACTCTGCCACTTCCTGGACATGTAACTTTGGGCAAGTTACTTAACCTCCTTTGCCTCATCTCTAAAATGGGCACATTCTATTGGACAAAGAAGTAATGAAGTCCACCCACACTGAAAGTGTTTCAGAAATAAACTACACATCTTGAAGGGAAGAGTAGTGACACATTACAAAGGATCCTTGACATAGGGACTATAATTTATTGATGGCAATTGCCATCAAGATATACCACTTGTTGATTAACTAAATCCAAAATACATCTTTTTATAGGATAACTGTCTGCTTTAAAGGTGGGAATATCCTTAGCCTACAATATCCCATCTTTCTGCTCACCAGGTTAAATTTGGACTCTCTGAAGGGCAGAATGAATATTTCCTATCAACACGTTCTTAACAAAGCTCTTTGCTTAGTTTAAGGTAAAACTTTAGACTTTTCAAAGGAAAATTCTGTTCTTTCATCAATGATCTAAGACATTTTTTATAAGTGTCTTTGTTGAAATATATTCATCATAATTATCTACCAAATTTATTTTTAAAAATGCATATTCCTGAACCCAATATGGCAGTCTTTGGCAGGTAACAACAAGATATTTTTCCTTCTTTTTTTTTCTAGCGATATTGAGATACAATTGACATACAACATTGTGTAAGTTTAAGTGGTACAACAGGATGGCATACATATTGCAAAATGATTTCCATAATAAGGTTAGTTATACCTTCACCTTACATGATTATCCTTTTGTTTTTGTTGTTGTGGTGAAAGTATTTAAGATTTACTCTTTCAGAGAAGGAAAAAATCTTCCTCTATGCTTCACGGTCTTCCAGCTGAATTAAAAATTAAACTTAAATGAGACAGATTAGTGGGAGAAAAAAAAAATCAAAGTTTTATTCCATGCACATGGAGGCTCAATAATGAAATTGAGACCTAAAGAAATGACCAAGGCAGATAGTTTTTATACATTTTAGACAAGGAGACAATATATTTGTGAGGAATTGACAACCTGAAGAAAACAGGTGTTTGAGAGTTTTAATTAGTAGGAAATTCTAAGCAGAATTTAGGCAGAAGTAGCAGATTAGAAAAAAGGAACAAAGTTTGTTTCTACAGCTTTCTTGGCTTTAAAGCCCCTGTAACTGGTGATAAGGATGCCTTTTTACGTCTTAGTACAGGAAAGATATTTTTGTATGGGAGATTTGTTTCCTGCTTTCAGAGGACAGATGAGGGTCTGATTGTCTTTGCATTGGCTGTTTCTTAAATAACTTTTATTTAAAATAATCAATATGCCAAAGTGGCACAATTTGGGTGGCCTGCACTTGGCCCCTACACTCTTAGCAACTTTCAAGTATACAATACAGTATTGTTGTCTGTGGTCACTATGTTGTACATTACATTCCCCTATTCATCTTATAAATTTTTGACCAACATCCCACTGTTTTCCCAATCTCCCAACTCCTGGAAACCACTGATCAACTCTCTTCTCTCTATGAGTTCAGCTTTTTTAGGTTTCATATATAAATGATATAAAGTATTTGCTTTTCTCTCTTTGATTCATTTCACTTAGCTTGATGGCCTCAAGGTCCAACATGTTTTCACAAATGGCAGGATTCCTCCTATCATATGAGAAATAAATCATTGTGTGTGTATGCATGTATATGTATGTATGTGATATATGTATGTGTGTGTGTGTGTGTGCAGATATATCTATATCTATATATATCTATATATCTATCTATATATCTATCTATATATCTATATATATATCTATCTATATATCTATATATATATATCTATATCTATCTATCTATCTATCTATCTATATATATATAGATAGATAGATATATCTGCACACACACACACACACACACACACACATTTTCATTACCCATGCATTCATGGATGGATACCTAGGTTATTTCCATATTTTGGCTATTATGAATACTGCTGCAGTGGACATTGGGGTGCAGATTTTCATTCAAGATGATTATTTCCTTTCTTTGCATTTATATTTGTGCTTTGAGGAAGGAGTCTCTTCTAGCCTTTATCAGTAGTCAGGAGGGACTGCTAGCTTGTTTCTCTGCCCTGGTGAGCTGTACAATATGCTCCGAAGCAGTCTTGCATCTCTGGCCACGCTTCCTGGTGGAGCGAGATGCTGACTTGCTTCTCTGTCCAGATAGGGCTCTATAATGGGCTCCAGGGCTAGAATGGCCTACCAAAACTGAGCATAACTGAGAACTGTTGACCAAGCTTACTGACCCAATGGGGCCACCAGCTTCACTCTGCAGCTGAAGAGAGCCACTACTTCAGATCTCTGCTTGGTTACTATTGCAGCTGGAATTCAGTCTGCCAATATCTGCACACGCTACTATGAGCCCTAGCCCTCTGCTTCTATCTGATTCCCCCAGTGATTCCTGTGAAGTGATAACCTAAGTAGGCTTCCTGGAAGCATCCCATAATGTTGGGGAAGCTGGGTATTCACCTTGGGCTCTCCTTTTCCCACTGGAGAAATTATAGATCCTCAGTTCAGCATGGCACCTGCCTGTGAGAGGGTGATGCAGTCCTAGTGAAATTTCACCTTTTACCCATTTTATGTGTTTTTTTTTTTTTTCACAACTTCTGTGGTCCAGCAAGATATTTTAGTCTCACCTCCCGGTTTGGGGATCTTTACAAAGGCATCTTGTCTATGGATAGTTGTTAGTTGCTTTTTCTGTGAAGGGAACTAAAGTCAGGAACAATCAATTTTGCCTTCTTGCAGATGTATTTTATTTATTTTAGTACAAATTTTGAGTAAATCTATGCATAATAATAATATTAGAGAACTGTTGGTTTATTACATATTGAGCTCCCATGTTGACTGCATAAAAAAAATGTATGTGTGCTCCTATAACAGTCAGAAGCCTTTATCTTTTTCTATAGTCTGAAAGAAGTTGTAATAGCCCTAGTTAAATGTTTTCCCTTATCATTTATAAGATTGGGAACAAGGTAATATGTCTTCTGTATTCTAACTCAGAAGGCCAGGTATACATACTCTCCCACCCTTTCTCTGGATTTAGAGAAAATTCTGATCCAGTGAAAAGAGTAGCATGTGTGCTTAAAGTAAAGTTTGTAACCAGCAGGGACTGGGGAGATCCTCTTGGATATACAGTATATTAAGTTCCAGAGGAATGCTCATAAATAAAGTCAGGGACATGAAATGGAGATGAAGTCTTACACACATACACGTATAAGGTAAAAGTCACCAGGATTTAGGTATGTAGTTAACCTTCATTTTATTCACAAGCTATAGGTGCCAACATCTTGCCAGAAAAATATTTCAGGCAAGAACATTAATTAGGTGTTTTCAATACCCTTGGAAGGATGGGGGGAACAAATGTCAGAGAAAGTGCATGATGATCTCAGGAAATTTTTAAGTTGCAGAAATTACAGGATAACAGGACTGCTAAATTCAGCTACCTGCAGTACCTAATTAATCGATTCATAGGAGAATATCTAGAAGACATAGCATAACCTTTCTCTCAGCCAAAGTCAATGTGCCTGCCCACTGTTGTTAATGGGACAAAAATAAATGTTAGCTCTTATCTATCTCTAAAATCTTGTGAAAGTGGCTTTCTTTGGCAGAATCTAAACTAGAACTCACCTAGGAAGTTGGTGTGGAAAATGTTTTCTACGCATCTTGCCTGAGAGATATAGGAGACAACTTAGAGAGTTTCGTGTATTGCTGAATGTAAGTAGTTATTATGTACATTGCCTAAACCATAATCATATGTAATATTCTTCTTCTCTTTTCTTAGATTAAAAAGACTGGGATGCTTGTTAGAATGTAGGTTCCTAGTATACATTCTTGAATATTTAAGTTTTGAATCAAATTAAAAAAAACTACTACATCTTTAGAAAGTAGTATAGAACTTAAAAATACATCTCACAATGTAAAAGACAATAAAAGGTTTTTGCATAAAGTGCAAAGTGTTAATTTTATAACAATAATTTTCCAGATTGGTCTTAAGAATTTTTGAGTCTCTTCATGTTTCTATAAGGGAACAAGTAAGGATCTCCTCTACAGCAATTTTAATGATTCTAAATGTGAATGACCACAAAATTTTAAAGAAATCTACATTTTATTTTTGAGGTAGGTTAAATTATATTTTAAGTATTTATTTTACTTACAGTGTAAATTATATTCATCATATAATTTTCTTAATAAAATATGTATGAGTGGAAACAATATCTAAAGTATGGAGGCAGGACTTATTCTCAAAAGTCCCTTTCTCATCTAAAATGTGTGACACTCCAATTTTTTGGCTGATTTAAGAAAAAGAAGCCGATAATATTCAGTTAAATTTTCCTAGTGTTCAAGTTACTTCAAACCAAGTTATATCTGGCCTGAAAAAACTATGTCTCCAAGGAAACTTAACCTTATTCTCTTGATAAATCTATAAATACTTTCTGGGGGCTGCCTCTCTTACTCTCAGAGTCTTCTCATAACTTTATAGCAACTGGTGGAAAATTTAACAAAAGCATCTTAAGTTCATTTCTTTTCAGTGCAGAACTTCCAGTGCAAGATGAACTTTTTATGAAGTTCCTTTTCTCCTTTTAACCCCTTACCTTACTCCATCAACATCATTTACCTGATGATTTCTTATTCTGCCTGCACTAGGCTGTAATCAGAAGGATGCTTCTTTGTTCAGTGTTCCAGCCTCCCTTGGGTCAGTGCCACCTTTGCTGACATACTTGGTCTTCTACTATTCTCTATACCTGTAAGCAGCAGGACAAACTTTTTCTCTCAGGGATAGTGCAATAAGATTGATAACCTGACAAAGCAATTACAGTAAAACTCTATTACAAAGCACTACACTATTTCACAGATTCGATTACACCTTGGGTCAAACTATGAGCACTGTGTATATTGTGCATTTCTCTTAATATAACATGGAAGGAGCCTACAAGCTAGGTGTTATCTTATCCTCTGACATCAGCCTTATTACAGCGGTCTCTTTTATTGCATTGATTCATGTTGCCACATAGAAAAAAATTACTTTCTATGCAATTTTCAAGGACTAGTAGATAAACAATGTCAAAAAATAATATCCGGCATCACTTTGTCTTGTAATATAAACTTATCCCATTATATATTGTCCCAGTTATTTGAAATATAGTTGGTGATTTAGAGTAGTAAGGCAAATATTTTCGAAATGATTTTCTATGAAAGATGTTATAAGAAGATATGATATTTGCCTTAAATAAAAATGTTTATTTATATGACTGATGATAGCAGATAGATTGAATGCCTGCATGTCACATACCTTTATCCCGTAGTTCTGTGCACTCCACACACTGATCTCACATCTTCAGGACTGACTTACCTGTCAGACACAGTACCTAGGCCCATACTGCTTTTAGAAGGTCACAAGAATGTTTTGATTTCCTTTAAAATCAGAAGAAAATAATGTTCTAATATATGATAGTAATATATTTGTCTTTATACAAATGCAGTTATAAAATGACAGTTTAAATTCTTTTTTGATGGAAGGGACTACCATAATGGTAATGTGACCACACAGGTCTCTGCTTTCTCCACGGTTGCCTGCTTCGCTATCCAAATATGTAGCCAGGAAGTATAACATCCCTGGGGGAAACAGGTAAGAGTTCTGGAGGCAGGTGAACGATTTTCCTGGGAGAATCAAATCCTTGTTGCCCCTCTATTATATCTTCACATACTCTGTAAAGCATGTTTATATACATTTTTCTGCATCCCTTCCTGAAGTATAGATTCAATTTCTTACTTTCCAGAGAGCACAAACTAAGACTGACTCTGCCCTTCACCACCAATTTCAATCTTTTAAAGCATAAAAATGTTCTTATAGGTTTCTTCTTTCCAGTTATAGTTTCTTTTATAATAACAGGTTTATTTATAATTCACCTACCATTTTCAAGAGTACAATTCAGTGGTCTTGAGTATGTACACAGAGTTATACAATCACCATCATTACCTAACTTTACAACATTTTCATCACCCCAAAAGAAACCATGTACCCGTTAGAGTCTTTCTTCTAAATATATACTTCCAAATAATACTCCGTTGTATAAGTACATTACTTTTGTTTATTCATTCATAAGTTCATAGACATGGGTATAGTTTCTGATTTTTGGCTATTAGAAATAATGCTGCTTTGAACATTTGTGTACAAGTTTTTATGTGGACATATACTTTCAAGTCTCTTGGATTTTTACCAAGGATTAAAATTGGTCATATGGTCATTTAACTTTTTGAGCTATATACAAATTGTTTTCAAATGCAGTCAACTCTTGAACATCACAAGCTTGACTTGTGTGAGTCTATTTATGCATGATTTTTTTTAGATAAATACAGTACTATAAATATATTAGCTCTTCCTTATGATTTTCTTAATAACATTTTCTTTTCTCTAGCTTACTTGATCTTAAGAATATAGATAGGGGTGCCTTGGTGGCTCAGTCGGTTCAGCATCTGACTTTTGATTTTGGCTCAGGTCCTGATCTCACAGTCAAGGGATAGAGCTCCATGTTGGGCTCCATGCTGAGTGTGAAGCCTGCTTGGGATTCTCTTTTCTTCTCTCTTTGCTCCTCACCTGCTTGTGTGTGCGCATGTTCTCTTTCTCTGTCTTAAAATAAATACATAAGCTTTTAAAAAAAGAATACAGTATATACCACATATAAAAATATGTGTAGTTGACTATTTACGTTATTGGTAAGGTTTCTGATCAACAGTAGGCTCTTAGCAGTTGTTTTGGGATATGTATCTTAAGCGCAGATTTTCAACTGTGCAGGGATCTGCACAGGAGGTCAGTTGTTCAAGGGTCAACTGGACTTCACATTCCCACTGGCAATTTTGAGTGTTGTAATTCTGCACATTTTCACTAGCATTTGTTACTGCCTATCTTTTATTTCAGCCACTCTTGTACATGTGAAGTAGTATCACATTGTGGTTTTGTTGAACATTACTCTAGTGACTAAGTTGAGCATCCTTTCATCTGCTTACTAGCCATTGAATATTTTCTTTGGAGAAATGTCTATTCAAATGATTTTTCACATTTTTAATTGACTTATTTGCCTTTAATTTTCAGTGCTAAGAGTATTTTGTACCTACAATGCCATTATCAGTAAATGATTGCAAATATTTTCACCCATTCTGTGAGTTATCTTTGAATTTTCTTGATAATGTTCTTTGAATCACAAATGGTTTTCATTTTATGAAGTTTTTTTAATTATTTTCTATTTTTTTTCTTTTGTCACATGTGCTTTTGGTGTAATATTTAAGAAATTATTGCCTAATCCAAAGTCACAAAGATGTATTCCTATATTTTCTTTTGAGCTTTATCTTTTTATTTCTGATATTTAGGTCTATGATTCATTTTGAGCTAATTTTTGTACATGATATGAAGTATGGAACCAAATTCATTCTTTTGCATATGGGTATACAGTTGACAAAGCACCATTTATTGAAACAGCCATTGGTTCCCCATTGCATTGTCTCAATAAACTTATCAAAAATTAATTGACCACAATGTAAGAGTTTATTTCTGCATTCTTGGTTCTATTTCATTGATCTATATGTCTATCCTGTGCCAGTATCATATGTTTGATTAATGTATATTTCTAGTAAGTTTTGAAATCAGGAAGTGTGAATCCTACAATTTTGTTCTTTTCTGTCGAAGATTGTTTTGGTTATTTTGTCCCTTGAATTTGGTTGTAAATTTTAGGATCATTTTCTCAATTTCTACTAGAAAGATAGCTAGGATTTTGATAGGGATTGCCATGAATCTGTAGATCACTTAAAGGAGTATTACCTTGCTTACTAATCTTCCATCTGTAAATATGGGATATTTTTCCATTTGTTTAGGACTCTAATTACTTCTGAGTGTGTTTTATGGTCTTAAATCTTAAATGTGTGTTTCCTTTGTTAAATTCATTCCTATTTTTTTTTTCTGTTGGTGCTATTATAGAGTTGTTTCCTTAATTTTATTTTCTGATTGTTTATTATAAGTGTATAGAAGTAGAGTTGATTTTATTTATTGATTTTGTATCCAGCAATTTTGCTGAACTCATTTATCAGCTGTATCATTTTTTTCTTAATGGATTCCTTTTGATTTTCTGCATAAAAGATCATGTAATCTGCAAATAAAGATAGTTTTCCTTCTTTTCTTTCCAATCTTGGTGCTTTCTATCTCTTCTTTTGCCTAAATGCCCAAGTTAGGAATCCCATTCTAATGTTACATAGAGGTAGAGAGCATGCATATCTTTTGTTTTTGTCTTGTTCCTGATCTTAGAGGAAAAACTTTCACCACTAAGTATGGTATTAACTGGAGATTTTTCATAAATATGCTTTATCATTTGAGGAAGCTCCTTTTGGCTTCTAGTTTGCTTTATAATGAAAGGGTGTTCGATTTTGTCAAATGTTGTTTCCACATCTATTAAGACGATCATGTGTTTTTCGGTCTTCTAAATAATGTTATGTGTGCATAGATTGTTTTTTGTATTTAGAACCACTCTTGCCTTACTTAGATAGAGCCAACATGAATTTGTTATATAATGTTTTACTTGTTGGATTCAATTTGTTAGTATTTGGCTGAATAGTTTTGCATCTATATTCATAAGGGATGTTAATTAGTATGGTAAAATTTTCCTTGTTATATCTTTGCCTGGTTTTAGTAGTAAGGTGTTGGCCTCATTGAATGATTTGAGATATCCTTATTCCTCTCCTTTTTGGTAGAATTTCTGAAGATTTGATATTAATTCTTTGAACATTTGTTAGAATGCACCACTGAAGTGATCTGGGCGTGGGCTTTCCCTTGTTTTTTGATTACTAATTGAGTATCTCTACTTTTATAAACCTAGTTATTATTTCCTTCTGAGTCAGTTTCAGTAGTTTGTGTCTTGCTGATACTTGTCCATTTCATCTAAGTTATCACATTTTTTGGGCATACAAATGGCAGTACTTTATATTATCTAATGGTATTATCTTATAATATTTTTTTTCTGTAAATGAGATAGTGATGTTCCTCTTTTCCTGATTTTAGTCATTCAAATCTTCTCTCTTCTTCTTGGTTACTCTTGGTAAACTTTTGTCAATTTTGTTTAAATATTCGTAAAGAAAAACTTTTGATTTTTTCAGTTTTCTGTATTTGTGTTTCTGTTTCTATATCATTTACTTCTGCTCTATTCTTTGTCTCCTGTGTGCTTTGGGTTTTGATTGCACTTCTCTATTTGGTTTCTTCAGGTAGAAAGTTAGGGTGCTCATTTGAAATCCTTCATTTTTAATACAGATGACTACAGCTAGATGCCAAGATCTATTTGAATTTTTGGTGTTGTTGATACCTTGTTTTTCTATACTCATCTTATGTCTAATTTTTCTATCCATTACATGAAGTGGGGTATTGAAGTCTCAAGTAATTATTGAATTGTTATTTTTCCTTAAATTCTGTCAATTTTTGCTCCACGTATTTTTAGGCATTGTTTTAAGCACATATATGATTATAGTTTTTATATCTTCATGATAGACTGAGTGTTTTTGTCATATAAAATGTACTTCTTTTTCTCTAGATATAGTTTTTGTCTTAAGTCTATTTTGTCTGATAATATATCAGCTGCAGCTCTTTTATGCTATATGGTATATCTATTTCCTTCCTTTCACTTTCAACCTATATATGTCTTTGAATAAGCTGATTACAGATCATAGTTCATGTTTTTTAAATTACATCTGCCAACTGGCCTTTTTTTTGAATATTAAATGTACTTAGGTTTAATGTAATAATGTAGTTACTGATAGGAGGAACTTTAAGTCTGATACTTTTGCTATTTGTTTTCTATCTATGTTAAGTCGTTCTTGTATGGGTATTACTTTTTTTTCTCTACTTCTTTTCACAAAATACCTAGTTTAAGTGTATCACTTTAATTCTCATGTTTCTATTATCATATTTTAAAGTTATTTTCTTGATAGATCCCCCAAATATTACAATTAACATTCTAAGTTAAAAATTTCTAGATTATAGTGAGGCAAACTTAATTTATACAATGAACAAAAACTCTGCCCCAATACATATCCAAACTCCCCTTCTTTGTCCTTTTTCATATAAATACTTTTATGTGAGTCCATTAACACAGTTTTGTAATTATTTATTTGTACAGAAGTGAAACACTACAAATAAAAATACACTTATATTGTCTTTTATACTTATCTATGTAATTATTTTACTAGTACTCTTTATTCATTCCCATGGATTTGAGGTAGGGTCTACTCTGTTACTGAAGGATTCTTTTTAATATTTCTTATATGGTAGGTCTGCTAGTGATGAAAACTAGTTTTTGTTTATTAGAGTATGTCTTAATTTTTCCTTCAATTTTGAAAGATAGTTTTGCTGAATACAGAATTCTTGGTTGACATTCATTTTCTTTCAGCACTTTGAATATATCATGCCATGACATCTGGCATCTATTTTCTGATGAAGAGTCTGCTAATTTATTGAAATTTTTCTCTTATGGGATGAGTTGTCTTTCTCCTGCTGCTTTCAGCTTCCTTATTGTTTCTTTCTTTTTTTTTTTTTTTTTTTTTTGGCTTTTGTCAGTAACACTATGATGTGTCTGTCTCTCTAGTTTATCCTTCTTCGAGTTATTCTTAGATGGGCAGATAAATATTTTTCACAAATTTGGGGAGTTTTTAACTATTATTTTTTCAAATATTATTTCTGCTCTTTTCTTACTTCTGTCTTGAGACTCCAGTTATGAATATGTGAGTATGCATGATGGTAAGTCACAGAATTCTGAGGCCCTGTTCATTTTTCTGTATATTTTTTTTCTTTCTGTTGCTCAGATTGGACAACCTTAATTGACCTATCTCCAAGTTCAGTATTTTTTTCTTTTTCTTCCCATCTGCTGTATATGCTCTAGTGAATTGTTCATTTCAGTTACTATAGTTTTTAATCGCAGAATCTCTATTTCTCTTTAATGGTTTCTATCTCTTGATTAATATCTATTTGGTGAGATGTTCCCACAGTCTCCTTAATTCTTCAGACATGGTTTTCTTTAGCTCTTTGAACATAATATATCAGCTGACCTGAAGCTAATATTAAATCCAATGTCTGGACTTTGAAGTCTCTGCTTGGTTAGCTTCTTCTTTGAACATCTGGGTGGCTCAGTTGGTTAAGCTTCTGACTTTGGTTGGCTCAGGTCATGATCTCATGGTTCATGAGTCTGAGCCCCGTGTCGGGCTCTGTGCCAACAGTTCAGACCCTGGAGCCTGCTTCGGATTTTGTGTCTCCCTCTCTCTGTGTTTGTCTTCTGCTCTCTCTCTCTCTCTCAAAAATAAACATTAAAAAAATTGTTAAGTGTCTTAATGCATTAAGTTAAGTGTTAAATGCATTAACCAATAAATCTAGACTTAACAGCAGAGCTCTGTGTTTGTGTTGGTGTTTGCTTTCAGTACTTTGGAAGGCAGTTAACAGCTCTGCCTTAGCTTTCAATTCCTCTTTGTCAGAGTGGCAAGGTCAGAGAGAGCTAAGGGATAAGGTCTTCTTTTGTCTTTCTTTGGCAAGCATACAACTCTTGTATATTGCCATTATCTGTTTTGATTTCTAAAAATAGGTTAGAGCTTTCAAAGTCTCATATTAATCCCATTCTCCATTTTTTACTTAAGTTTTTGATCATTCTTTAGTCCCAGTTATTATCACCTCAGGAATGTGAGATTTTAAAGAATTGCCAATGATTGTGTTAGATTAAAAACCCATGGTAAACCCATGGTGAATAAGCTCTGAATCAAGTGCAATAAAGACAAATCCTGAGAATTAAGCTTTTTGGGCATCAGACCGAGAGGTAAACAGTGACATTTCTCTGGGATGAAATTTTATGGGAAATTCTTAATCCATTTTGCCTTCTCCAGTGGCTGCTAGGCTGCTGATTTTCACAGTTGTTTCTAGCCGGGCTATTGGTTTTCAAAATTACTATGCAGTGGGGATAAAGGGATGGGCATGGGGCCTGTTACAACACTTTTCTTATTGATATTCAGCCTTTTTCCTTTTTTTTTTTTTAATTTTTTTTAACATTTATTTATTTTTGAGACAGAGAGAGACAGAGCATGAACGGGGGAGGGGCAGAGAGAGAAGGAGACACAGAATCGGAAGCAGGCTCCAGAAGCCGATGGCCCAGAGCCTGACAGTGGGGCTCGAACTCACAGACCGCGAGATCTGACCTGAGCTGAAGTCGGACGCTCAACCGACTGAGTCACCCAGGTGCCCCTCTTTTTTCCTTTTTGAATAACATCCCTGGTTGTTTCAAGACTTTGGTTAATTTTTAGAGTTCTGAAAACATTGATTTAGCCAGGCTTTACCAACATTCTTTTTGCCTTCATGGAAGTGCAGCATTTCAGAGGTTTGCTTTGCCCTCCCCAAAGCGTTTCTTCTTTAAATGTATTTTAGTCTACATGTCTAATGTTAACCTAAATATTCTTAGTACTCATATCCTTAAGTAAAAAAAAATCTAAAAAGGGAGAAATCCAAGGCAAATATATTATACCATCCTGGCTTACTAAATTCAAGAGTAAATTTACTGTGGCTATGAATCTAACAGGAGTCACTATTTTTTTTTTTTTTTTCATTCTGGAAAAAAATTGTATCACATAATGTGAAAGCAAAATGGACAGCATGTTTCTTAGTGTGAATACTACTCTAAATTGCTTTCTAGCTCTGGAACTTGTTCAGATCATTTCTTACAGGGGCGCCTGGGTGGCTCAGTTGGTTGGGCCGCTGACTACAGCTCAGGTCATGATCTCGCACGTAGTCTGTGAGTTCCAGCCCCGCATCAGGCTCTGTGCTGACAGCTCAGAGCCTGGAGCCTGCTTCCGATTCTGTGTCTCCCTCTGTCTCTGCTCCTTCCCTGCTAGCTCTCTGTCTCTCTCTCAAAAATAATAAACATTAAAAAAAATTTAAAGAAAAGAACATTTCTTACAGATTAATTTGCACTCTCTTTAATAAAAGAATAATGCGTTCTATGTGGAGAACAAGTGTTGTAGTTCAATTCTATATGTAAACTGATGTTCAACTTTATGGATTGTGTATTTCCTTTATATAACTATCAAATTACAGAACTTTCAGGTGTTCCTTCTTATAAACAAGTCTGCACGTAAATATTATCTGCTTAACCGACATCTGGAAAAACAGAGTCTATATGTTCCAATAAAAGAAGACTGTTACAATGCCGCATAACCAATATGTACTGCTACATATATATCTCTTTGCCACCTTTTAATAAATCTTTTTCTTATATAAAACTAAGAGAAAAAAGCTCCACATGGCTTTCCAAGAAAGGTATAAAAATTTACTCTCTGAATTTAGGTGATCTTAATTATAAAGTGGGGAATAATACATCAAAGGTGTGATTATCATTATTTTTACTTACAAAGTATTTACTTAGTGATTTTCAGGTAATAAATGGCTGTTTTACCCACTCCCTATAATTCACATTTTCATTGTTGGTGTTTTATTTACTTCTTGATCTTCATAGTATCGACCACTTGCATTCTGTATATATTCACTGATCCATAACTCTATTTTCTAAATTTTTTTAATGTTTATTTATATTTGAGAGAGAAAGAGAGAGAGAGAGAGAGAGAGAGAGAGAGAAACAGAAAGAGAGAGAGAGAGGGAATGAGTGGGGGAGGGGCAGAGAGAGACGGAGACAGAATCTGAAGCAGGCTTCAGGCTCTGAGTTTTTAGCACCACGCCTGATGTGGGGCTCAAACCCACAAATGGCAAGATCATGATCTGAACCGGAATCGGACACCCAACCGAGTCACCCAGGCACCCCTCCATTTATTTATTTTATACCACTTGATATCACCTGTAAACTTTTTATTTTTTTTTTAAACTTTTTTTTTTAAACGTTTATTTATTCTTGAGACAGAGAGAGACAGAGCATGAATGGGGGAGGGTCAGAGAGAGGGAGACACAGAATCTGAAACAGGCTCCAGGCTCTGAGCTGTCAGCACAGAGCCTGACGCGGGGCTCGAACTCACGGACCGTGAGATCATGACCTGAGCCGAAGTCGTCCGCTCAACCGACTGAGCCACCCAGGCGCCCCACCTGTAAACTTTTTAAATGAAGGAACTAGATCTTGTTAATTTTTGTCTGCTTAATTTTCTATCACATAGGCTATATAGGGAAACAGATACAAAAATATACAATAATACACTGTATTAGTACAGTATAATACACATCTCTTTGGAATTATAAAGTGGTTGTTCATATTAAACTATTAATATTTAATCACTTTTTACTTTTAAAAATAGAATTTAATGTGATCCACCTTAATATAATTTGTCTGGCATGGGCAAAAGATTAGATAGATATCACTTCATAGAACAGATGGAACTTGACTCCACTTCAGGATTTAATTTGGCAACAGTGAATTTGATAATCATTACTTCAAAATATTTGCACTCCCATGTTCACTGCAGCATTATTCACAATAGTCAAACATGGAAATAACCTAAGTAGTGTCCATCAATGGATGAGTGGATGAAGACAATCTCTCTCTCTCTCTCTCTCTCTCTCTCTCTCTCTCTCTCTCTTTCTCACACACACACACACACACACACTAGAATATTATTCTGATTTCCTTCAGAAAGAAGGAAATCATGCCTTTTGTGATAACAGGGATGAACTTTGAGGACATTATATTAAGTGAAATAAGTTAGAGAAAAACAAATGCTGCATGTTCTCAATTATATATGGACTCTTAAAAAGCCAAACTCATAGAAACAGAAAAGAATGGTGGTTATCAGGGGCAGGCAGTGAGGGAAATGGGGAAATGTTGGTCAAAGGGTATAAACTTCTAATTATAAATTGAATAACTTCTGTGAATCTAATGTAAAGCATTTTATGTATAGTTACTAATACTGTATCATATACTTGAAAGTTGCTGAGAGTGGAAATCTTAAATAATCTCATTACTTGAAAAAATATGGTGGTTATGTGACATGATGCAAGTATTAGCTAACCCTATTTTGGTAATCCTTTCACAATTTATAAATGTATCAAATCACCATATTGTATGCCTTACAGAATATATATATATAATCTAAATTAAGCTGGAAAATTTTGTAAAAAGCAACAATTACTATTTAGTCCTAAATGTAATTCTATTCTGTATTTGGGCACATGGCATTCAGTGATACCACATTGATCAGTTAAGATGACTTTTGCTGGAAGAAAGTAAAAACTTGATTTAAAATGGCCAAATGAATGAGAATGTTTTTGGCTTGCAGCTAAGAATCTAGAGTAATATGTGTCTCAGGATTAGTATAATTAGGTGGCTCCATTGTCTTGTGATTCCCTCAAATAAGTTTTTTGTTTGTTTGCTGGCTTTAAGTCTTATAGCATGATATTGAAGGAAGAGTGGAGGCCATCTTTTATATTTGCTTTCTCTTGAGTGTGATCCCCTCCCCCAAACCTCAGACTATTCATATATCTATTTCCATAGCCAGGATATCTTCTAATTATCTTTGGCCTAATTTCTGAAACAGTCTATACTAAGGGGTTGAGATTACCCTTAGATTCTTCAGGCTACTCCCGGAAACACTGGTTTATGCCATTGTATCAGAGATATGATGGCACTGGCAACTAAAATGAATATGCATTTACGTATTTTCTGTTCAGTGCAATGAAAGAAGAAATGCAATGAAGTGCAATGAAAGAATAAAATAATGGGAGTATTTCAGCTAACTCCCTATTCACAGTAAATGGTGAAATGCAGTATTCTATGGGAGAATTATAGAAACTCTCATTGTCTGTGGCTGGAGGGAAAACTGCTAAAAGTCATGCCTAAGACCTAAACGGGAAAACATTGTAGTGAGTAGGTAATGCTAACCTAATGCACAAAATTGGATATGACATTTTGTGAATTTAGGCTGTTATATTTCAAGATAGATACATAATTTGGACCAATGACCATTTTGCGGCACTATATTCCTGATAACTTGAATATACTGGTCTGGGAACTATTGCATAGAAATAATATTTGCTCTTTTCATCACAACTTCCCGTGACCGACTTGGGAATTTATTTCTATGTGCATGACTTTAGGCACTGCTGGAATAAAGAAACTGATTCCTAAACTGTGGGGAGTGGTGGCTTGGGAGCAGGGAGGAAGGGGGAATATGCTTCCTTCAGGGAACACAGTAGGAGTCCACTAATCCTTTAGATTATGGCCACTGCTTTGTCGTTTTGGGCCCCTCTTCACAGTAGACAAATAGTCAGGAAAAGGGAGTTGAAGGCTTTAGTGTCTACATTCATTAATACTATCCTGAATGCCAGCATGAGGATGCTACAACAGGATATTATTATTTATATACAGTAATAGCTCCTTAGGCTTGTCTTTGCCCTAGTTCTTATCCCTGGGGTGATGTGAGAAGCAGCAGATATCATCCTGCATGTAACAAATTCTACTGTGGGTAAGGATCACAAAAAATAAATTTGGTATTTATTGAAAAGAAAGAGGCAACCGTCCCTCCTCTTCTTCTAAGAGTCTCTTTGGAAATAAAATGAGAAGGATTCTGGGACTTTACGCTTTGGAATCTAAATAAATGTTTATGGGAAAGATGACACTCCTATATACAGCTTTATAACTCAAGGGATATCTCCGTACTTTAGGGAGGTAATTTAGGGAGTATAAGGGGTGCAGTGTAGCAAATACTGGTGCCACATCTATATCCTGTCAAGGAACTCCAGACCATTTCTAACTGACAGTACTTGCGTCTCTTTGCCTAAAAGTTTTTTGTGTTTTTGTTTTTGTTTTTACTGAAGACTTAGAAGTCAATTTGCACAGATAACAGTTTGAAATATCAGGCTAATTAACAGTCATTGAGAGCATACCAATGACATGATTAAAGGAATCTGAATAAAAAAAACTCTGCTCTTCTGAGAGACATGTTCTCACCTCATTTCTCAAAAGTTTTTTTTTTTTTTTCTATGGAATTACATTAAAAAAATGTTCTTGTCTTAACTGACAGCATTGCCGGAGTGACCTCTAGGTACCTTATCCCACAGGGATCTGTGGCAAAGTTTAATGGATTATGTTCCT
Source organism: Panthera uncia (assembly GCF_023721935.1). Classification (NCBI taxonomy): domain Eukaryota; kingdom Metazoa; phylum Chordata; class Mammalia; order Carnivora; family Felidae; genus Panthera; species Panthera uncia. The sequence goes on along the minus strand of NC_064811.1, from coordinate 74,670,361 downwards.
TTTTATTTTTTTAAATGTTTATTTATTTTTGAGTGAGACAGAGGGAGACAGAGAATCCCAAGCAGGCTCCACACTGTCAGTGTAAAGCCTGATGTGACACTCAAACTAACAAACTGTGAAATCAATACCTGAGCTAAAATGAAGAGTCAGAGGCTTAACTTCTTACCAACTGAGCCACCCCAGTGCCCCTATGTTCTTTTTGATAGTAGGGCTGCTGAATAAGTTGTTGATGTATGCAACATAAAAAAATTGATAGCTGGTAAGCAAAAGACTGGCGTTAGCTCCCAAAATGGAAAATTGTTACTACTCACCCAATTTTCAGACCTAAGCTACATTTCAAATCTGGACCATATGGATGGAAGTGGAGGCTAGATCCATTTAGTGAAGGATTTTTATTTTATACCTTACAAAGAAAAAATGAGTGATGGGTGCTTCTTCTAATTTGTGAGGCTGAATATAATATAGTTGAAACACTGCTGCTACTCATTAATTGGGTGACTCAGCATACTTAGTTCTGAGTGGGGCTTAAAGCAATAGAACTGAAATAAGTATAGATCCAGTCCTCATTGTCCTGTCACCCAGGCTACCTGTGCTGCCGGTATCTCATCTTTAGCACACGCTGGGAATCTTTCCAAGTTCTGCCCCAGAAACTAACCTCATGCCCTAGGAGATCCACCTCCACATAAATACCTCCAAAGGTAGAGGTTAGTTAAGGCACCAGGATCATCCTATAACAAATGGATGTTAAGAGCTGTTTTATAAATGTTCTAGACTCCTATCTTTAAAACACACAATGTTTTTCTATGTTTTATAAGTTTCTCAGGAGTTAGCAGCAAAAGAAAACTTCTATTGTTACAAAACAACCTCAACCTCAATTATACATTCTTTTCTGTTTCACCCTCTCAACTCCCTCATTTGTATCTTGGGATAACCAACCAAATACAGCACAACAGACCCATGAAGAACCATCTTCCGGCATGGATTTCTTGATTTTTTAATAGTTTATTTGTTAATTTATAATGTTACCATTTTCATCTTTACACTCTCTTTGGGTTTAATTGTTTTTATTTTTCTAACTCATAGGATGGTTAGTGTGCTCATTGAATTCTAGGTTTTGTTTTCTCCCTTATATATGCATTAAAGCCTATTGATTTTCCTCTAAACACAACTACATGGTATTTTGCTATGTTTAATTTCCATTATTACACAGTTAAAATATGTTTACATTTCCATTTTGACCTATAAATATAACGCTCAATTTTCAATATATATTTGGCAATTTCCTAATTACTATTTTGTTGTTATTTTTGATTTCTACCTTAATTTCACCATGGACATATTATACATTTCATATAATTTCATTCCCTGGGAATTTTTTTGAGACATGACTTAGAGCCTGACTTGTAGTCTATTTGGGTAAGTGCTCCATAAGCACTTGAAATAATATTTATTCTATTTAATTACATTGTTCTATATACATCAGTTAAATTAGGTTTCTGAGCAGAATTTCTATATTATACATTTTTTTTTGGTCTGCTTATTCTGTCAATCACTGAAATAAATTTTCTAAATATATTATTCTGATTATGAATCTGTTAATTTTTCCTTTTAGTTCCGTCAACTTTTGCTTTATATTGTTTGAAGCCATTTTATTTGGGTGCATACTCACTAAGTGTTGTTATAATTTTCTGATAGATTAACCCCTTAAGGATTTTGAAATGCTCCTCTTCTTTTTCAGTAATACTTTTTGCCTTAATATCTACTTTTCCTGATATCAATATAGAAAACCAGATTTTTATATAGCGCGTACATTGTATATCTTTTTGTCCCTATTTTAAAGCTTCTATGTCTTTAAACTAAAGCTGTGTCCCTAAAAACAGCATACAATTGGCTATTTCTTTGTTGTCTTTTGCATTTTCCAAGAGTTCATATTGACAAATCTTAATATTTAATTCATTGGCACTCAAAATAATTATTGTTAGAATTGGGTTTTATCTACCATAATACTAATTGGTTTCTATTGAGTGTATGTTTACTTTTGGATATATAAAATAATTTTAAAAATTATTTTTATTTCTTTCTCCATTAGCTTGTTAGATATAAATCCTTTTAATTTTATTAGATACTTTAGATGCTTTAAGTGTCACTACATGAATTATTGATTTATTAGTACTTCTAAATATGCTTACCAGTTAGATTTTTCAAGACTCTCCATAAAGTTTTAGGACATTGGAATACTAACTTATTTAGTTTCCTCTCTGTTGTGTTATTGCTCTAATGCATTTTAATTTTACACATATTTTATGATGTCTAGATCTTAATTGTTTAGCACAAATGTTTAATTTTTATATATTGATAATTCTCCTTTCTACAGTTCTTCATTCTTTTCAACATTTCTATGTTTTCAATCTGTGGCAATTTTCTTCCTTTCTGAGAATACTCTTTAGTATTACTTTTACTTTCAGAGAATACTTTTAGTATTACTTTTAGTAGCAAAAGTATTACTTTTACAACTTTTAGTGGAGATCTACCTTTTGTTTATCTAGTAATGTCTTTAATTTCATATTACTTTTGAAGTTAAGTAGCATTTATTTCTAAGCTGTTGGACCAGCCCTCTCAGAGTTGTTAATCATAAACTGTTAATTATAAATTAAAAAAAAAGTATTTGAAAGTACTAGAGATTCACCAAAATTATTTAAAAAATAGGGATTCAATTATTAATAGGAAAAGCTGAATGAGATTTGTGCTTATATAACAATTTTATATGTATATTTCATTTATGTAGCCTGAGACATACCCTATTCTTGGCAAGTCTTTCCAGTTTGAGAAGTTAGAGGAGAGAGCTTGAGAAAAGAGAATAAGTTTTTAAAAAATGAAGTACATAATGACAAAAATTTCCCAAGTATGGTGACAAATAGGAACTCGCAGGTTGAAGCAGCATAAATACAAATAAAATCACACCCAACTACATCGTAGTCAAACTATTGGAAACCAAAGATAAGAGAAAATCTTTAATGCTGCATAGAAAAAATGTTTTATATATGGTGAAAGAGATAAATTACTAAATATTTGGAAGTAAAAACATGCAAATCTTGGATCAAAGAAGTAATCAATAATGAAATTATAAAATATTTAGATTGATAATGAAAATACAACCTATTAAAATTTATAGGATGCAAATAAAGGCTGCGTTTCATTGAAGTTTTTCAGTTTTGGTGTTTACATTAGAAAAATAAGTGTTTAAAGTGAATAATGTAAGTTTCTACCTGTAGAAGTTATAAAAAGATAATCAAAATTAAATGAAAATTAGTGGAAGGAAGGATATAAGAATAATAAGATATTGATGAATGAAATTGAAGAAGACACAAATAAATGAAAGGATGTTCTGTGCTCATATATTGGAAGAATTACCATTGTTAAAATGTTCATATTATCCAAAGCAATCCACAAATTCAATGCAGTCCCTTTTAAAATTCCAATGGAGTTGGAAAAAAAATTCTAAAATTTATGAGGTTTGATGAGGAACCATAAAGACCCCAAATAGCCAAAGCTACATCAAACTAAAAAAGCTTTTGCACGACAAAGGAAATCTTGAACAAAATGAAAAAGCAATCTGCATAATGGGAGAAAACGTTTGTAAACCATTTATCTGATAAAGGGTTAACATCCAAAATATATAAGGATCTCATACAACTCAATAGCAAAACAACAAATAATAAAGCATGGGCAAAGGATCTGAATAAACATTTTTCCAAAGTAGTCATACAAATGGCACCCTAGTACATGAAAAGGTGCTCAATATCACTAATCATCAAGAAAATGCAAATCAAAACTGCCATAAGATAGCACCTCACACCTGTCAGAATGGCTATCATCAAACAGATAAGAGGTAGTAAGTGTTGACAAGGATATGGAGAAAAGGGACATTTGTGCACTGTTGCTGGAAATGTAAACTGGTATAGCCTTTAGGGAAAACAATATAGAGGTTACTCAAAAATTTAAAAATAGAACTACCATACAACCCAGCAATCCCATTTTTGCGTGCATATCCAAAGGAAGTGAAAACAGCATATCAAAGAGATACCTGCCTTCTCATGTTTAGTGCAGCATTACTTTACAATAGCCAAGATATGGAAACAAGCTAAGTGTCCATTAATGAATAAATGGAAAAAGAGGATGTAGTATATATACACAATGGAATATTATTCTGCCCTGAGAAAGAGGAAATCCTGACATTTGCAACAAATGGATGGACCTTGAAGGCATTATGCTAAGTGAAAAGTGAAATAAGTCTGAAAGATATATACATCCTGCAGGTATCACTTGTATGTGGAATCCCTCCCCTGCCCCAAAAGAAATCAAACTCATAGATTTGTCTACAAACAGAATTGAAAATCGGTTGCTGGAGGTGGGAAAATACGGAGAGATAAGTAAGAGAGTACAACGTAAAAAATAATAGAAATAAAAAGATTAATAGCAGAGACTGATAGTTTGGAAAAACCAAAATAGTGTACTTGGTAACCATAAATAAACCTAAACATTGACATTTTAAATTGATTAATAAAATTGCTCAACAATTGCTAACAAGATTAATCACATAATAGAGAAATCAAAATTACCAAATTTAGGAAGGAAGAGGGGAGTACCATTTTTTATGTTTTTGACAGTTTGGATTATCATTTTATGTAATGCCTGTTCATTGTTTCCATCTAGCTGTCTCTTGGTTATTAATTTACACAATTTTCTAAAAGCATTTGATGTGCTGTAGCAGGTGAGCACGAGGAGGACAGTTTCAGTGAGGCAAACTGAGCAATCCTGCGAATCCTTGGGAAAACCTGAAGATAGGAACATGATAGAAAGATTGGATTTTTATTGTTTGGACCATGGGAAGCTTGCAGATACTACAGTATAAAACACAGAATAAAACATGTAAACTATTTGATACACTAAGTTTGTATATTTGGAAATATATGCTTTATCAAGTAGGAACAGCAAGAAGTCTAGAAGGACACATTTAGTGCTTTTAAACTCACTCAAATACATCATCAGGACCTCAGATTCTTCTGAATTTCTGCCACACACATGTTTAGCATTTTGACTTTGCTGCCTGTTGTACTTCATGGCATTGTATCTCTGTTTCAGGCAGGAGAATTGGGAGAAGGGGACAAAAGGGCTCTTTATACAGCTTCATGTTTTTATTTGACCTACACAATTATCTCTAGAAAACTTTCCCAAATATCTCCTTAGTCAAAATTGGTTGATAAGCCCACCTTTGAAAAGTCTTTGGTAAACAGGAATGAGATTACATCTCTAGTTAAGGCAAGTCATGACTAATTTCCCAAACTGCAGTCTGTTATCAGGGAAAAATGAGTAAGAGTGAATAAGTTTTGGGTAAACCATGGGCCATTTCTGGTAAATAGATACAGTATAAAACAATCATTTCGAACTGTTCTCTGCAGAAGTTCAGAGGATTTTATTGAGCAATTTTAATGTCCAGAGGGAATTTACCATGTACAGATTCATGTTCTACAACCCTATTTTCACTACAGAACCTGAAACTATTTTGTCTACATCATGTAGTGTGTTTCTGCACAATTTATTTGAATAAAAGCTGAGAAAAAGAAAGCCAGCTATAGAAATAAATGGATTTACTGTTTTTCAGACTTGACTCCATGTGTAGGTTGTAATTTGAGCCAAAATTTGGGTTTAGCTACTGCCTCTTTCTCTTTTATGTTATAACCTGAAGGGAGATTTTTAAAACTTTTGTAACCTTCAGTTTCCCACCTATAAAAGGAACATCATACTGGCGCTTTTATTTTAATAGGGTCATTTGAGGATTAAATGAGATAGTATATGTACAACACTATGACAAAGTTGTGTAGAATGGGTGTTCTAAGTTGTTGGGCAGTGTCTAATATATGGACTTTAGAAAGCAACTGAAAAAAAATATCAAACAAACCGATAATAGGCTTTGTGTGTAAAGGATGATCCAAACTCTTACCTGAATAAATTCCACTGTTTATTCATGAATAGCTTGCTTTTGACTGACTTATCTAGAGACCGGTTTCAATGTACACAACTTATTGAAAGAGTGGTCTCAGGGGGCGCCTGGGTGGTTCAGTTGGTTAAGCGTCCGACTTCGGCTCAGGTCATGATCTTGCAGTTTGTGAGTATGAGCCCCACATTGGGCTCTGTGCTGACAGCTCAGAGCCTGGAGCCTGCTTCGGATTCTGTGTCTCCCCCACTCTCTGCCCCTCCCCTGCTCATGCTCTGTCTCTCAATAATAAATAAACGTTAAAAAATTTAAAAAAAAAACAAAGAAATAAAGAGTGGTCTCAGGAGAAAGTTGTGAGGGAAAGGAAACAGACCAGAGAATGCAGCTGGTAAGGAAATGGTCTCAGATGGACTTTTGCTTCAACTGGATCTCCTGGGAAACTGGAGCATATATCGTGTCATAGAACTGGTTCATTTGAAGGAACAAAGACAGCCTTTTCTACTGCCTTATCATTCAATTACTGTGGGTTGCTCTTGATGTGTGGGGATAATATTTTGTGTGAAAACACTCCCATTTGGCCAGTATAAATTGTTCAGGGAAAGGGACATCTATAAATTTTGGCATCCAATAATCACTGTAGCCAGGTTATGTGTACACAGATTAGTAAAGGAGATCTTCATGCAGTGTCAACAATGTGCACAACAGTCACCTCCTTGCATCTATGAGAGCCCTTGTCAAATTAGACTCATTCCATTCAGGTCCACTTCCCTAGGGTTTGGGTTAGGCACAATTTCTGGAAAAAATTTGTAAGAGGGAGTTAGTAATGTGGATTGTAGTTGTCACTACTGTAGTTGGTCCCATGCTATAATTGACACTCATTATCTCCCTTCTTTACTTTCTCCTTTAAATTTCTACTCCCACTTGGCTAGCACTCTGCTTATCTAAATGACTTTTCCAGTGTGATTCAGACCCTCCTCTGAAAAATGTGAGGGCCTACTACCATCCCTTTATGACACTGTGTTGTTTGTTCTAGCCTATTTTAATTTAAAACTGGGGATAGAAGCATGCCTTGGAGGCTCAGTCAGTTAAGCATCCAACTCTTGATTTCGGCTCAGGTCATGATCTTGCAGTTTGTGAGTTTGTGCCCCTCATGGAATCTGCACTGTGAGTGAAGAGCAGCCTGCTTGGGATTCTCTTTCTCCCACTTTCTTTGCCCTTCTCTTGCTTGCTCTCTCTCTCTCTCCCCCTCCCTCTCAAAATAACTAAACAAGAACAACAAAAAATGCTAGAGACGGGTGAAAAGGCCCACAAAATACCATGACATATAATCTAAGTGCCAAACACCCTGTTTCTATTACGTCCCCGTTATGTAGCAGAATAGCCCTATTTCATAATGATCAAGATCAATTATACCTGCCAAAAAGGTCACTGTTTCTTTGCCTGCTAGTCAACTGGCACATGGAATCCAAATTGTCTAGTCAGTAGGTATAGCTTTACGTTTACTGAGACACTAATTGTGTCCTCTGGTAGAAGCATTTCTTTCTCTGGGAACAAAGACTTCTAAACACTTAGAACCTAAAATCATGGGGATAAGAAGCATAAATTTTCTAAATGTGTCAGTAGGAATGATGGTGAAGAAGACCATACCTACTTTTATCTTCACATTTTTCATCCCATGTAGGCTTGCTTATTAATGACAGAATATCATACAATAGCCATTGACTTACATTGCATACTGTCCTGAAGTACAGTGCCCTGTGCTCATTGGCTGATACCTCCAAACCAGTACATGTGCAGTACTTCTGAAAGACTTCCTTCTTCTGCTATATCAGGCTGGCAGCTTAGGGATATTGTACAGTAGTGTGAGGTAGGACCAGTGGATTTCATGGTCATCTGCTGAGTTTTCTGTGCAATAATATGAGTATTGGTCTGAGGCAATGATATACATAATCCCATGGCAGTAGGTGAGACATCATCTGAGACTTCTGATAGTAGTGTCGGGTGAGGCACTGTGCACAGGAAAGGAAAATCCATACCTGAGATAGATGTCAGTCCTAGTTGGTCTAATTTCCCTTTCCATGGTCAAAGAGATTCAAGGAAATCAACCTGCCATGAAATAGGAAGTTTCTGTAATGAGGCTCAGTATTGGTGTCAGTTATATGTGTGGTTCTGATACTTAATAGCTGTTCAGAAGTGTATAGATAGCTCCATCTCTGCATCCAAGGTTCTCAGTTTATGAGTCCCATTTTACAATCACTAGGGTAGATGAGGATAGAGGATGGATTACATCTACTCACCAAGTCATTCTGTCCATTGTTTTGTTTTGTTTTGTTTTTTAATATCTCTTTTGCAGGGAATGCTCTTTGAATGGCATTAATATGCAATACAAATAGCACTTTGTGCCAACTGACGAGTCAGCTAAGCCATTTTATTCTGTGAGTCTGCATATATCTTTAAATAAGGCCACATCTCTTTTCCACATATATCTATAAATAGATATATCATAAGGAAGTTCACAAACTCTGCCCATTGGGTAAATTTCTTCTCACTATTGCCTTTTAGAGCCACTGCTTAGTTAAGCTGTGGAAAAGCCACAGTCTGTTCCTATGCTTGCCAAACCCAATCAGCACTTCCTCTGTAAGTAGGTCATAGGAAACCCACACGTTTATGTATGTGAACTGAGGGAGAGGAGTTGCTGCAATATTGAGACAGAGGTCTTGGCCACTTGTTTGGACGGCTTACGCATGTCTTCTGTAGTTGTTGGCACCAGTTGCAAATGTTCTACTTCCATTTTACGTGTTTTTTTTTTTTTTTTTTTTTTTTTTTTTTTTTTTGCTACAGGGGTCACCTGGCCTTATGCCTTGTTGGGTCCAACCGTACTGGATCTTGATGGGTAGTTTTGTTTACATATCTGTTTAGCGTGCCATAGTCAGATTCTCAATCTCAACTTAGGCTCAATAGTGTTCAAGAAACTGCTTAATAAACTTGCTATTTTAGAAAATTTTACATGTACAGAAAAACTGAGAAGATAGCTCAGGGAATTCTCTTATACTCTGTACCCAGTTTTCCTTATTATTAAAATCTTGCGTTGAAATGGTAGATTTGTTATAATTAATGAAACAGTATTGATATACTATTATTAACTAAGTGGCAAAATTTATTCAGGTTTTCCTCAGTTTTTACATAATATCTTTTTTCTGTTCTAGGATTGAGGATAGCATATTACATTTAATTGTCAAGTTTCCTAAAACTTCTATTGGCTGTGAAAATTTCTCAGATTTTCCTTGGTTTTTATGGTCTTGGCAGTTTTGAGGATTGCTGGTCAGATACTTTATAAAATGTCTCTCAGTAGGGATTGTTCTGATAGTTTTCTCATGATTAGATAGAACTTACGTGTTTCAGAGAAGAACACCACAGAGAGAAAGTGCTATTTTCATCATATCACACTGAAGAACTGTGTTATTAATATGACTTATTGCTATTGATATTAACCTTGATAACTTGGCTAAGGTACTATTTGTTGGGTTTCTCTACTATAAGCCTACTCTTTGTCCCCTTTCATACTTTATTCTTTGGAAGGAAAACACTGAGGGAGATGTGCTCCATATCCTGGAAGGTGGAATATCTACGTGAATTACTTGAATTCTTTTGTGTGGGAGATTTACCTCTTCTCCCTCATTTATTTGCTTACTTACTTACTTACTTACTTATTTGTTTATTTATTCCTTCAGTCATGCATTTATATCAGTATGGACTCATGTATGTGTATTTTATACTTTGGATTGTAATTATTTTATTACAGATTCATTAAGACAGATTTGGCTTTAGTCACTCTTTCAGTTGGTTCCTGTGTCCCTTTACATGCTCCCAATATATGGGTTCCCCCCCCCAGAATTTACTTATATTCAAGCACAATAAGATACTCCAATATTACATTGTGTATTTACTTCTTTTTTTTAAATTTTTTTTAATGTTTATTTATTTTTGAGACAGAGAGAGACAGAGCATGAATGGGGGAGGGGCAGAGAGAGGGAGACACAGAATCGGAAGCAGGCTCCAGGCTCTGAGCCATCAGCCCAGAGCCCGACGCGGGGCTCGAACTCACAGACCGCGAGATCGTGACCTGAGCTGAAGTTGGACGCTTAACCGACTGAGCCACCCAGGCGCCCCATTGTGTATTTACTTCTTATTCCAGCCCAACGATCAACCATTTCTCTAAGGAGCCCTAGGTTCTTTTATTGGAAAACGGTGTTAACAAACAAGTTCTGTACACTAGGTATGCCAATGACTACTAATGTTTCTTCTAGATCCTCTAGGCTGGCCGAGCAAGTTCACGTATGTGTGTATCCCAACCAGAGTATAAACACATATCTGTAGGTATTTCTATATGTATCTCTGTCTATATTAAGCAAAACTTAAGTTCATTCTGATGTCTCTGACTCTAATAGATTATAACATAAATCATCCCAGCTTTCTTCCCTCAGGAATGACTTTTTGAAAGGTTTATAGTCCTTTCTGGCAGACAGTATAAATCCTTTCTCCAGAACAACAGTGGTCTGTGCTCTGACTTGCAACATTCACATTAAATCTTCCCAGATGTTCTACCTTCATTGTGACATGTTTTTCTCTAGCAAACACACCTCACCCCTAGTGTCATGTAATCTGTCCTCTTCTAGTGTTAATGCTGCATTTTTACAGCTTAGGTTTGCTATGGAATGCCTTTGTTTTCCCCCTTTGGGATCCAATTAAAACCAATATTTTAAAACCAATTAAAACCAATTAAAACCATTTGATAAATGGATTGGAACAATATTCCAAAGTGTAGAATATGCTAACTCTAATAAGTATCAAGTGTTATGCTTGTTTTATGAGGTAGGTGGTGCAAGGTGCAAGATCCTGTTCTTTACATTTACATACTAGGTACCCTAAATTTTACCTTATTTGACAAACCTCTAAAGAACGTTTGCTAATTTTTGTCATTTGTTTCAATTAAAATGACATCATCAACATTGTGTCCTAATGTGGTATTTTGTAAAATGTCCAGAAAGAACAAGAGCAGGAGAATGAACAAAATCCTAGGCCATATCAGTGAATGTAGTCTTGCCCATCCTTTGTGAAGATAACCTGTTTCTGTTCCTCCCTTAATCCAGGTGTGTGTGCAAGGGAAGAGGTAATATTTGGCAAATCAATTGCTGCCTGTGCTTTGAGGTTGGGTGGAGGGGTGACTACTGGCTGGGTCCCATGTTTGGAGGGGCCTTCTGGCTAGCTTCTGTATTCAAGTGGGGCTGTTGTGTGGTCTCTCTGATCAGACTAGGCTGCTGGCTGTCCTTCTTGGTCAGGTGGGACAACTAGCTAGGCTCTATAGTCACCTCTAGTCAGGTGAGGTCTTAGGCTGTGTTCCCTTGCAGGCTGGTGCCTTTATGATTTCACTATTGGGCAGAGCTATGAGTTGGGCTCTAGGATTGCTCCTGGTTAGGTGGAGTCTCAGGGTGTTCTCTCTAACAAGATGGTACCACTGGCTGGACTCTGTGTTCAGGTGAAGTTATAGGCAAGGCTTCATGATTGGACAAAACCTCAGGCTGTGCCCTGTGATCAGGTGGAGATACAGGCTATGCCCCAAAGTTGGTCAGGGCTGCAAGATGGGCTTCCTGATCTGGTGTAACTCTGGTCGTGCTTCACTGTTGGGTAAAATTGTTGGCTGGGCGTTTTGATTGGGAGCACACTCCAGCTGTCCTGCAGTTGGTCGTACTGGAGATTGTGCTCTGTGGTCAGGTTGTATCATCTGGGCTTCCTTTACAGGTGGGACTGCAAGCTACACCCCATGATTGAGTGGGGTCATTATCTGTGTTCCCTTCCATGGGCTGTGTTCAGCAATCAGGCAAAGGTGTATGCTGCACTTAACAGCTAAGCACTATTAAAGTCTGGTTGCTGAGGTTGTTCAGGGCCACTGTTCAGGCTCCCTCCGAATTTGGGGGCCAGAGACTATACTTAACAGTTGGGTGGTAGTGCTGCCTTAGCTCCTGCCCAAGAGCAGCTTTAGAATGGACTTTGTAGCTGTCTGGATAATCTGGTCAGGCTTCTAGCTTAGATGGGAATGGGGGCTATACTCAGCAGTTGGGCAGGGCTTCAAATTTGCTTCCCTGCCTGGGTGAGGTCTTAGGATGTGTTTCACTGCCAGAATGGGTCACTGGGTGGGAAGCGAAATCCTGTACCACTACCATACAAACTCTCTGACCAGACAGAATTACTGGCTTGGCTCTGCAGATGGGCCGAATTGCTAGCTGGGGTCTCTGTCCAGGTGCCACTGCAAGTGCTGCTGTAGGAGGAGTAATACAACATACTCGGGTCAAACTTCCTGGGTATGTGGAACTGGAGGCTATACTCAGCAGTTGGGCAGGGCTTCATATTTTCTTCTGTGCCTGAGTGGGAAGTAAAACAGGCTCCAGATCCAGTAAAGCTTGTTGACTGGTGACTGAAATCAAGTAGAACTGCCAACCAAACTCCCTGGCTGAACTCTGGGACACCAGTTCGGCTTTGCAGATGAGCAGAGATGCTTGATGGGATCTCTGCTGAAGGACCACTCCCAGGATGGTCATAGATCTGAGCACTGGTTGCTGTAAGCCCCTCCCCTTCTCTTCTTTTTCTGGTTCCCAGTGGTTAAGTTCTGCAGAAACATCCCTGTGAGGTGAGACCTGAGTTTGCCTCCAGGGAAGCATTCTGCAGTGCTGGGGGAAATGAGATGTCAACCTTAGGTATTCTATTTTTTACTAAAGAAACCATATGTCAAAGGAGGACTTCTTATTGTGGTGCTGTGGCTGTCTGGGGTAGGGCAAAGTGATCAGAGTGGAGCAGCCACTTCTCTTACCCTTCTAATATTGTCCTTCTTTGTCTCTGTGGTTCAGAGAGGTGCGTCAGACTCATCCCTGGGTTTTGGGATTTTCCCAGTGGTATGTTGTCTATGGATAGTTGCTGGTTGGTCTTCTTATCAGGGGGAATGAAGTCAGGAACAATCCATGTCATTATCTTGATGATATCACCCGGAAAATTTTTTTCATGATAATAAAGTATATTGCCTTTGTGAAGGGGACTGTTTATTGTTTATTCTGTATGTCAGGGAGATCCTAAATATGGAAATGACTACTGTAGTCACTGTCCATTGTAGGCCAGAGCTTAATTTGGTTATAGCATTTGGATCAGCAAGCCTAGATTATTATCATATATTAGATGACTATGTACCAAGTAATGTGTTGGTTAGTTAGAATGTTCATTCTGACCCTACTAAAATTTCTGAGAGATTTTCATTGTTTAATTTAATATATAAAAATGTAATAAATGTGGGTGAAATTTGGGAATTTACGTATGTGACCACACTCAATCTGTCATATAAGAGCATGGACAAGATCATGCAAAATTAAGTTAGTGTGTATAATAAGTCTTTGAAACTTGTTTCTATTTATTCTTTATGTAGTATAAGTTAATCATGAGATTGGCTACCTTTCTACATTTACTTTTTTTTTTAAGTTTATTTATTTATTTCGAGTGGAAGAGGGGCAGAGAGAGAGAGAGAGACACAGGAGCTGAAGCAGGCTCCCTGCAGAGAGCCTGATGTGGGGCTTGAACACATGAACTGAACCAGGAGATCATGACCTGAGCCAAAGTCAGATGCTCAACCATTGAGCCACCCCTGCTTTTGTTTTAAGATCTATTCCATACACATGTTAATATATCTAAATGATACTTTTCCCAATTTTCCTGATTTTTGATTCATGTGCAAAGTTGTGAATCAGATTGAATCGCCTGAACAAATTCTCATACTCCCCCAAACTTCCTGTGTGTTTGCACCCTGTCTGTTTGAACATTTATATTTAGAATTCTAAAACATGCCCAGGGAGTAAGAAATATACAACAGAAACATCTGTTCCTCTTGGCAAACTATTTCATGCTTTTTTACTTTTGCAGGGTCAAGAAAAATACCCAGGGATTGTTTTCATATCTGAAGAGTTTAACATTTTTCTTTGTAATCTGAGACTTAATGCAATGATTTAAACACACACATACACACACACACACACACACACGTGTACACTCAGGAGACAACAGATGCACACAATGATGAGATTGATAGGAACAACTGATCCTTTTTTCAATATGTGATTTTTCCATAGTAGTTTTACCAGCTTATTGAGCGAAAATAAACCACCTTTCACCCACCCAGCCAGCCTTTCTGCTGCCTATCTCCACTTTCACTCATTCTACCTTTAGATTTTATAAGCATGAAAGAAATGTTTTAAAAATAAAAGCAAATTTTCTTGGATGTCAGCTTATCTGGTTGCTCCTCAGTTAGCTAAGGTCAAAACTGTAAAGCTTATTTATACCTTTTGGCAAATCTGGAGGCTGAATTCACTTTTTAGAAATATACTGTAAAGGTCACAGCTAAATGTGGTCTGGTTCCTGTTAGTTCTTCCTGGGCAGGGCCTCAAGCACACATTTCCCATTCTGAGTAGCTTTTGAGGGGGTGCCTTAGGAAAAAAAGAAATGATAATTTTAACAGCCTTCCTCCCTTATCTAATTCCCTCTTCAAAAATTTAAAATTCATCTAAGCCTGTGGGGCCAATTAATTTTTTTGAAGGCTAAGGATAGCCCCAAGACAAGATAAAGCCTTTCATATTAGTACTTATTTTATAGTGAATACCTCTAATTGTCTTTGGCTTGATAGAAATAAAATCTTTGCCAACTGTGTTGGGAAATCATAATGGTCTTGCTAATGGGAAGTGGCTTTAAAAGACAGGGGATATGACTATTAAGCTAATTATGGTTTGAACGGGTACCTTAAATTGCTCAATCTAAAACTGCCAAGTATAAGAACAATTCAATATTTATCTAAGGTGTATAGTGTTAAACAACTGTAAGAGAGTGCACACTACCAAATTTTATTATCAGAGTGAAGTAAGTGTCATTAAAAGCATTTGCTCAAGAAGGAACATTTGTAGAATATGTTTTACTGGGAGTAAAATTGAGATAAACTATGTAAAGCATCTAATGTAATACTTGTCACCTTATAAACATACAGTAAATAGTAGTGATTTTAATTGCTTTAATGGCTACAATTCTTAGCCTATAACCCTTATAGGAGGATTGTGATTTGTTTTCTATGATTAAACATAATTTTAATTTTGAGCCTCCATTCTACCAGGCACCAAGTATTAAACCAGACTTCAATTCTTAGGGTTGTTTCTCTTAGGGACTTAATTAAGACCAATGGCTAGGCTTGGGAGGCAAGATATACCTAACAAAGGTCACGGGCTTGTATTTATGGTGGTTTGCACTATGAAATCTTCATTCACTTCTGCTTATTGATGGTGGGTCCACAAATACTTTTGGATCATTTTGACACATTGCTTCATCTTGCCTCAATAGCCTTCCAGGTTTACTAGATTGAGGTGCCATTTTGTCTGCTCCTGGCTGTAGAAGCAAATACTTTGTGGCTGTCTGATCCATGATGGGTACAAATAAGGATTTTATCAAGTTATCTCAGAACTGGCTGACTCGGGAGCCCATGAAGATATTTCTCATTCTCTCACATCAGGCTAGAAGGGTACAAGTTTGATTCTTGATCCTTTCTGAACCCTAACTGAAAAAGGTGGTTTGTTGGAGAAATGAATAAAGTACTGCACCAAAGATGGCCGAGGGGATGAAAAAAAGCTCTGGTCTCTAGCTTAGAGACCCCTCTTCCGGGTTCTTTTTGTCCTGTTTGCTGCACGCCCGAAAACCTGCCACAGCTATGGAAGCTGACAACTATAAATTACCCTTCCCACTTGCATTTGGCACTCAGATCTTTGGAGAAACGGTCTCCTCTGAGCCTGCTGGTGTTAAATAAATCTCTGATCCACCAAGATCTCTGAGTGCTGCTTGGTGTTTCTGCCAGTGTTCCAGCCTGGTTCCGTAACAGTTCAGACTCTCATCTGCTTTTAGGTTCCCCAAACTAAAATCTATCAGGAATTCCATCCTCACCACAGGGTTTGTGTGTAGACTCTGGATCTGAAGTTCTTTCTTGTCTAGCAAAAGAGCGGGATTCAGGATTGAAAGCAAGAGATGGCTAATGTCTGGGAAAAGACCAGAGCCCTGAATAAGGGTCCTTGCCCCATTTGTATTAAGATCAGAAGGCTTACAAACATGGTGATGGAGTGCACAAA
This sequence comes from Panthera uncia, assembly GCF_023721935.1. Lineage (NCBI taxonomy): Eukaryota > Metazoa > Chordata > Mammalia > Carnivora > Felidae > Panthera > Panthera uncia. The sequence continues at coordinate 74,654,173 of NC_064811.1, read as the reverse complement.
GGGACAATGAATCTGTGATCATTAACTTGTGGACGTGAGGGAAAGGGGGTCTTGGGATATTTGTGGTTGGGGGTTTGGGTTAATACAAAACAAAATCCGGGTGCCGGGAAGTCAGGAGGAGGGTTGCTTATAGCGGACATGAGGCAGCACCTCTGTTTATCTTAGCTAGTCTAGGGGATGAGACAGATAGGGGAATAACCGAAGGGTTGACAAGACATCTTTTCTTTTGTTAATCATCTCAGATCTGGGCTCCTTTGCCTGCAGTACAGCGGACCATAGTCCAATTCACCAATTTACCTAACGAGGACCTATTCTCCTGTGAAAGCAACTTTTCTGCTATAGTACTAAATTGGGGGTACTTCCACCCTGAACATCTAATCTTGTTTATTTCATATACCTATGTATTGGGCATCTTTGCACCATTTCTGTTTTAGGCCTTTGCCTCTCGCTCTCTATTTTGGGGACTCTGCACCCCCTTTCTATTTTGGGGTACCTTTGCACCTTCATAATCCTGGCACCTTTGTGCCTCCCTATTCCCAGGGTGTCTTTGCAACCCCCTATTCTTGGGGTGCCAATCTGATTTACCCAAACTCAGATGTGAGCATTTTATGACTTTGTATTTCTTTATGCCTTGTTAACCCATTGGTGTAACCCTGGGGGATTCCTAAGCTTATCCCCCACAGATTTGTATATGGCAGACAACGTTCATTCTAGGCAATCACTAGCATTTAAACTTTTGTTTCATTTCTTTCTCTTAAGCTTTTCCGGACCAACTTTATCCAGTCTCAGGTGTGCTGAGAAGTGAGGTAGCTGCCAAAATTAATTCTACTGTTTAGTTTTCTAAATTATTTACAACATAAATTTTAATTTCTAAATAATTTGAGATTTAGGATTTTGAAATTAAAAGCTTTAGCTTTTGAAATAAAAGGATTTTTCTTGCCTTTTTGCTGTGAACATATAAATAAAGCCTCTGGGTTCATGGGAAAAGGTAAAAGCTAGATCATTTCAAAACATTTCAAAATATTACCCTGCTACATTTGTATCATACTTAATGATGACTACTTTTTATTAGTTGCAAATCATTTAATAGCCAGTGAACCAGTATTAAAAAAAAAAACAATCTTCAATTTCAAAGAAAATTAAAGGTAGACAATTTTTTTTATCTTTATTTTGCTGATGAATAAATGTCAGGAGGTTAGAGGAAAAATAAAAATCAATAACTTTCCAGGGCACCTGGGTGGCTCAGTCAGTTAAGCAACTGACCTTTGATTTAGGCTCTGGTCATGATATCATGGTTCATGGGTTCACACCCCACGTGAGGCTCTGCACTGACAGCGTTGGAACCTGCTTGGGATTCCCTCTCTCTCTCTCTCTCTCTCTCTGCCCTTTTCCCACTTGGCTTGCTCTTTCACAAAATAAATAAATAAACAAACATTTAAAAAAAAATCAAGAACTTTCCAAATTCCCATGCTGCCTCCACCCTTATGTTTTAGTTTTATTAACTTTGTTTGTTTGTTTGTTTATTTGTTTATTTATCTTTGGGGGGGGTGGGGAAGGCCAGAGAGGAAGGGTGAGAGAATCCTAAGCAGACTTCATGTTCTCAGTGCAGAGCTGGATGTCGGGTTCATTCACACTAAATGTGAGATCATGACCTGAACCAAAATCATGAGTTGGAGCCTTAACCAACTGAGCCACCCAGGTGCTCCAACCCTTATGTTTTAGATTCTCAAACCAATTGAGAAAACTACATGAGGTGCTGAGCAGATTAGATATCTTCACGTGAACTAAGAAAATATGTATCATGGAAATGCTAAAGTTTTTTAATAAAAGGTATATAAGAACATACTTTGTTCTCATTTTAATACATCAAGACTAAAGTCAGTTATAGATAGTAAAAAATGTAAATTTTCTTATAGTTTTCTTCCTGAGGGCTATATATAAGTTCTATTTTAAAACTACTCAGTATGAGAGACTTCTGCAAAATGGCAGGGTAGGAAGATTCTGAACTCATCTCTTCCCACAGACACACCGAATTTATAGCTACAAATGGATTGTTTCCTTCTGAAAAATATCTTAAAAATAAACAAACTACTTCTCCACATGAAGAATAAAAAGGCCACACTGGGACAAGTAGGAAAGGCAGAAACATGGTCTCATTAAAAAAAAAAAAAAAAAAAAAAAAACAAACCTCCATGTGAACACAAAGGAAGGGACTTCGCCAATCTGGCACATCTGGAGGAGTGAGGCAGTGGTGCCCTACTTCTGGTGTCTCAACCCCTAGGATCTGTACCAGAGAGATCAGTCTCCAAAATGTCTAGCTTAGAAAATCAAAGGAGCTGATGTCCAAGGGACCCAATCTTCTATAAGAAACTGAAATCCCCCTTTAAAGGTCTCCCTTACAGTCCTACTCATCCCAAGTCCCAGCATAAAAACAGCAATTTGAAAAGTGCCTAAACTATATGTGAAAGGAGACTCATTGACTAAAAGCATCTGCTGGAGGGGTAGGGGACAGTTAAAACTCTCCCTGGATTCGGAAGTGCTGGCAGATGCCATTTTTGCACTCTCCACCTACCCTAGTAGCACAGGTATGTGAACTCCCACATGTCACCCTTCTAAAACAGCCAGGGGCAAGCAGCAGTGGCACTAATCCACTGCCTTGCTAAAGCTGAAGAGCACAAGTGATTACAACACTCCCCTCAGCATGAGTGGTCATGGAATTCTCATGCTCCCACCTAAGGATGCCACATGTGCACAGATAAAACACTGTCCCCTGCATTTCTGATCCTGTGGGAATGAGCACTCAAGAAATTTTCCTGCTGCCAGGAATTTTTGAAGCCAGCAAGTATCCTTGGTCCTTACATTCTCCCGCTAAAATATAGCTAAATCTAATGGGTGTCCCTTGATCCCCTGGATCTGGTGGCAGGGGGGACTGGCTACCTGAGTTACATGTGAATGTAACAATTAGAAAGAATTCTTGGAAAGTTACCACACTCAGGGTACTGCACAGACAGCAGACTGAAAAACAACCTCAGTCTTCCTATGAAAAAGGCCTAGTTACTTAGCAAGGAGCTTCAGCCTGAGAAACAGGCTTCAGGTTTCCCACACATATACAGGCTAGGGAGATGTTCCTGGATAATGTAAGCATGGAGACATAACCCTTGCATGCCCCACTAGCTTTGCTACAGCTTGATAGGACTCCCAGAAGTCAGTTTATATGCTTGTCTGGAGCCCTGTTTTTGCAACTATTACACACAAAAACTTCCAGATCTCTTGAACTGGAGGCCAGCAGGGTTTACAACTGTGGTGCGATAGCACAGTATATATCTGCATACTTTAAGAGCTGCCTCCTGAAGGTCTACATTGTAATCAGCATAGGTGAGATCTCATAAATGAGATCCTGTCTATTGGAACACAGAGAGGTCTTGGCACACGTTCAACAATAGGAACATATCAAGAATAAATCAGGTGGTTTAGACAATTACAATGGATCAAAAGATAAGAGCTAATGCAAGTTCAAAGGAGAAGTTTCATCACCTATGTAAAGCCACTCCTTCAAAACTGAGAGAGGTAGCCATTTCATCTAATACATAAAACCAAACACAGAGAGTCAAGACAATGAAGAAACAGAGAAATATATTCCAAATGAAAGAACAAGACAAAAATCTCAGATAAAAATACCATAATGATACAGAAATAAGTAATCTAGTTGATAAAGTATTCAAGGTAATAGTTGTAAAGACAGCCACTGAACTCAGGAGAAGATGGATGAACACAATGAGAACTTCCACGAAGAGATAGAAAATATAAGAAAGTACCAAACAGAAGTCTCAGAGCTGAAAAAAGAATTGAAAAAAGTCAAGATTACTTAAGGGACCCATGGGCAACATCAAGAAGAATAACATTCACATTTTTGGGGTCAAATGTTTATTTGAAGAAATAAAGCCTGAAAGAAACAGATACCCAGATCCAGGAAACCCAGAAAGTCCCAAATAAGATGAACCCAAAGAGACCCACACAAGGACACATTGTAATTAAAATGTCAAAAGTTAAAAAGAGGGAATCTTAAAAGCAGCAAGACAAAAACTTGTTATGTGTAAGGGAAACTCCATAAGGCTATCAGCAGAATTCTCAGCAGAAACTTTATAGGCTTGAAGGAAGAGGCATGACATATTCAAACTGCTAAAAGGGAAAAAAAAAATCTTCCAACTAAGAATACCCAGCAAAGTTCTTCAGAATTGAAGGAGAAATAAAGAGTTTTCCATAAAAGCAAAAGTTAAAGGAGTTCCTCTATATGAAATTGGCCATACAAGAAATGTTAAAGGGACTTCTTTAAACTGAAAAGAACTGGCACTAATTATACGAAATTATACAAAAGGAAAAATCTCACTGAAAAAGGTAAATATGTAGTAAAGGTAGTGGATTAATCACATAAATCTTATATGAAGCTTACAAGACAAAAGTAGTAAAATTAACAAAATACAATATAATTAACTAAGAGATACATAAATAAAAGGTAAAATGTGACATCAAAAACATTAAAGATGGTGGTGGAGCAAAAATGTAGAGTTTGGTATGTGTTCAAGTTTAAGTAGATATCAACTTAAAAAAGACTGTTATATACATAGGATGGTATATAACCATGGTGAACCTCATGGTAACCACAAGGCAAAAACTTAGTAAATATGCAAAAGAAAGTGATAAAGGAATCTAAACATAACATTAAAGAAAGTCATCAAACCACAACAAAAGAAAAAGAAGAAAAGAACAGACAGGAACTACAAAAACTGCTAGAGAACAATTAACAAAATGGCAATAAATACATACCTATCAATAATTAATTTAAATCTACATGGACTAAATTCTTCAGACATAGAATGGCTGAATGGATAAAAAACAAGACACATATATACCACTGAAAAGAGACTGAATAATGTTAAAGGGGCTAATCCAGCAAGAAGATATCACATCTATAACTGTATATGCACCCAACATAGGAACACTAAAACATATGAAGCAAATATTAACAGATTTAAAGGGAGAAATTGACAGAAATACAATAAAAGTAGAGGACTTAACACCACAGTTACATCAATGGTTAGATCATCCAGACAGAGAATCGATAAGAAAACATTGGCCTTAATTGACACATTAGACCAGATGGACTTAACAGATATATACAGAAAAATCCATCCAAAAGCAGAAGAATGTAAATTCTTAAATACACATGGAACATTCCCCAGGATAGATCACATTTTAGGCCACAAAACAAATTTCAGTAAATTCGAGAAGTTTGAAATCCTATCAGGCCTCTTTTCTAGTAAGAAACTAGAAATAAATTACAAAGAAAAGCTGGAAAAACTACATATACATGGAAACTAAAAGCATGTTACTGGGAAAATCCTGGGTCATCAAAGAAATCAAAGCAGAAATTAAAAAAAAAAACTAGAAACAAGTGAAAACAGAAATGCAACGTACAAAAATTTGTGGAATGCAGCAAAATCTTAGTTCTTAGTTCTTGGAAGGAAATACGGGCCCACCTCATAAAACAAGAGAAATCTCAAATTAGCATTTTAACTTTGCAGCTAAAGAACTAGAAAAGGAATAGCAAACAAAGCCCACAGTTACTAAGAGGAAAGAAATAATAAAGATCAAAACAGAAATAAATAAAATAGAGATTAAAAAGACAATAGAAAATATCAATGAAACTAAGAACTAATTTTTTAAAAAGAAAATCAAACCTGAGAAACATTTAGCTAACATCACCAAGAAAAAAAGAGAGGTCTCAAATATATAAAATCAGAAATGAAACAGAAGTTACAACTGATACCACAGAAATATGAAGAATCATAAGAGACTATTATAAATAATTGTATGCCAACAAATTGAACAACTTAGAAGAAATGGAAAATTCCTAGAAATACACAATGTTCTAAGACTGATCATGAAGACTAGAAAATCTGAATAGAATGATTGCTGGTTAGAAGATTGATCAGGAATCAAATATTTCTCTACAAACAAAAGTCCAGGACCAGATGGCTTCACTGGTGAATTCTATTAAACATTCAAACAATATTTAGGGCCTAGACTTCTCAAATTCTTCCAAAAAATTGAAGAGGCAGGAGCAGTTGAAAATTCATTTCAGGAGGCTATCTCTACCTTGATGCCAAAATCAGACAAGGACACCACAAAAAATGAAAACTGTAGGCCAATATCCCTAATGAACATGAATGCAAAATCTTTAACAAAATACTGTCAAACTAAATTAAAACATTAAAAGGATCATACACCATGGTCAATATCTGCACATCAATCAGTGTAATACACCACATTAACAAAATGAAAGGTAAAAATCCTATGATCATATCAATAGATTCAGAAAAAGCATTTGACAAAATTTAACATCCATTTATGATAAAAACTCTCAACAAGGTATGAATATAGGGAATGTACCTCGACATAATAAAGGTCATATATGACCAACCTAGAACAAATATCACACTCAATGGTGAAAAGGTAAATGCTTTTCTTCTAAGATCAGGAACAAGATAAGGATGCCCACTCTCCCAGATGATGCCCATATGTCTTCCAACATACTATTGGAAGTCCTAGCCAGAGCAATTAGGAAACAAAAATAAAAAGCATACAAATTGGAAAGAAAGAAGTAAAAGTGACATTATTTGTGAATGACATCACACTGTATATACAAAACCCTAAAGACTCTCCCAAAAAATTTTTAGAACTAGTGAATTTAGTAAAGTTTCAAGATACAAAATTAACATATAGAAATATGTTGCATTTCTATACTGTAATAATGAGCTATTACAAAGAGAAATTAAAAAAGCAATTTTATTTAGTCACATCAAAAAGAATAAAGCACCATAAAACCTTGGTTTGTGAGCATATTTGTTCCAGAAACATGCTTGTAATCCAAAGCACTTATATATCAAAGCAAATTTCCTCATAAGAAATAATGGAAACTCAGATGATTTGTGCCACAACCCAAAAATATTCATATAAAAATGATTAGAATACTGTAATATAACACAAAATAATAAAAAAATACACAACATAAAGAAAAATAAATAAATCTGCACTTACTTTTGAAAAACTTTGTGGCTGGTGTGAGAGAGACAAAAGAGAAGAGGGTTATTGTGTAGGATGATTTTCACAATCACTAACAGATGTTGAGTAAGCACAGTATTAATAAACTCTTGCCATATACTGTATTTAATGTAACTGGCAATAAGGTAGTAGAGGAAAAGGTCTATATCTGTGGGCAGCCTGACCTAGAATGAAGCAAAGCATTCCTAAGCTTACTCGTGTATGGGAAAGCAAAGGACTTTCCATAGGTGCTTTGAAGTGACAAAAAAATACACTAGTGCCAGTTGTGGGCACCTTCCAACATTCTGAAAAGTCACTAATTTCTGCCAAACACCATGGCCTGACACTGAGCATCTGAGCATGGGAGACAATCACCCACAATCCTGCAGGGAGAGAGAGAGAAGAACCATTGGCTCAGTTGTGATCATGTGACATTCGGCATCATGTACTACTCATATTGCAAGACGTTGCTTGTTTATCAAGTTAAAATTTATTAGAAATGTTTGTTCATCTTGTGGAACACTTGAAGAACACCTTACTTACGATCCAAGGTCTTACTGTATCTAGGAGTAGATTTAACCCAGGAGGTGAAAGACTTGTACACTGAAAATATAAAATTTCATATATACATGTATATATATACATATATATGTACATATGTACATGTACATGTACATATACATGTACATATGTACATGTATATATGTATATACATATGTATATGTACATGTATATATGTACATATGTACATGTATATATATACACACATGTATATATGTATATGCATATATGTATACATATATACACATGTATATATGTATATGCATATATATGTATATAAAAGTATAAAACATAAAAAAGTATAAAACATAAAAAGAGGAAATAGAAAGAATGGAAAGACACTCTGTGCTCATGTATTGGAAGAATTAATACACAGAATACTACTCAGACATGAAATGGAATGAAATCTTGATATTTATGACATCATGGATGAAACTTGAGGGTATTTTGCTAAGTGAAATAAGTCAGGCATAGAAAGACAAATACTACCTGACTTAATTTACGTGCAGAATCTAAAAACCAAACAAACAAAATCTAGACTCAGATACAAAGAACAGATTGGTGGTTTCCTGAAAGGAGGGTGTTTGGGGATAGGGGGAAAATGGATGAAAAGGATCAAGAGGTACAAACTTCCAGTTATAAGTCATGAGGGTATAATATACATCATTGGGAATATATTCACTATTTTATTTTGTATAGTTACAGATGGTAACTAGATATTTTGTGGTGATCATTTTGCGACATATGTAAATGTCGAATCACTGTTGTACACCTTAAACTCATAAAATATTGTATGTCAGTTATTCCTCAGTGGAAAAAAAAAACCTAGTCAATGTTTGATTAGGTATATTTGATAAGTTCAACCTCTAACGGAGTTTTTAACAATATCTCAATAAATCTAAGAAGAAATTCAAATATCTTAATTCAAATTATAAAGCTCCTCATGATCTTCTCTAGCCTCATTTGCTAACTTCTCTTACTTCTACCCATCAGTCCCTAACACCTAGATACTGGGTGTCCTTAATTTCCCTCAACTGACAAACTCATTACTCCTGGGTCCTAGAACCTACTGTTTTCTCTAACTGGAACATTTTTTCTCCTTTATCTCACCTTCCTTACAAAAATCTATCTATGTCTTATTTTAACCTTTCTATTGTTACCAATTGGTTGTCCTTTCTTCTAGGAAGTCTTTTAATTTTCAAATGCCTCTGTAATACTACTTATTTCCCATGTTTTAGAATTCATTTCATTCTGGTGCTCACTTAAAAAAATGTTTTCTAACAGCTTTATTCACATGTTATACAATTCTCCCATTTAAGTTGTAGAATTCATTGGTTTTTAGTCTATTCATAGTTGTGAAACTATTACCACAATCAATTTACCATAAATCACCATAAAAAGAACCCCCATGCACGTTGGTTATCACCTTCTAATTCCTGCTTGGCTCTAGCCAAACACGAATTCACTTTCTGTGATTTGTCTCTTTTGGAAATTTCATGTAATTTCAGTTACATAAAATGTGATTTTGTGATTGGCTTCTTTTATATAAAGTGTACTTTCAAAGTTCAGTCAGATTATAGTATGTTATAGTGCTCCAATCTTTTTTATAGCTGAATAATATTCCATTATATTGATGTACTACATTTCATGTATCCATTCATCAGTTGATAAACATTTAGGTCATTTCCTATTTTTATCTATTATAAATAATGCTGTTTTGAACATTCCTACATAAGATGTGTGTTTTTTTTTTTAAACATATACTTTCATTTCTTTTCTTGGCTATACACCTAGGAGTAGAGTTGTTAGATTCTATGGTAACTTGATATTTTACACTTTGAGTAATTGCCAAGCCATTTTTCAAACTGGCTGCATCATTTTACAATCCCACCAGCAGTGTGTGAGAGTTCCAATTATTCCATATCCTCACCAATCCTTGTTATTGCCTTTTTAGTTTAGGCATCCATGTGGAAATGAAGAGATATCTTATTGTAATTTTGAATTGCTTTGGCCTTACAGCTAATGATGCTGAGCATATTTTCATGTGATTTTTGGCTATTGGTACATTTTCTTTGGAGATGTATATATTCAAATCATTTCTCCACATTTTAATTGGATTATATGTCTTTTCAATTTTGAGTTGTAAGTGTTCTTTATATATTCTGCATATATGGCCCTTATCCAATATGTGATTTGTATAAACATAACCATATTATGTTTATACATTCATCAGATGATAGACATTTGGGTTATTTAGACTTTTTGGCCATTATGAAAAATGCTGCTATGAATATTCACATACAAGTTTTTGTGTGGAGTATATTTTAATTTATCCAGGGTACCTGAAAGTAGAATTGCTGGATCAAATGGTAACTGTTTCACAATGAGTAACTTCCTGGCTGTTTTCCTGAGGCATTTTACATTATTCCCAGCACTGAGTGAAGTTTCTGATTTTTCCATATCCTTGTAAAAACTTACTATTTTTGTCTTTTGATTGTAAATATCCTTTTGAGTGTGAAGTGATATCTTATTGTGGTTTTGATTAGCATTTCTCTAATGGTAAATGATGTTGAACATCTTTTCATGTAGTATTATATGTATCTTCTTTAGAGAAATGTCTATTCAAATAGCATTCATTTTTATAATAGTCTTGCTACATCAAACAATGAAACCCCTCCTAACTGGTTTCATTTTAGACTTACCATCTCAGACCACAAGTGGGCATTCAATATTGATTCATGAATTCAGCCATATCATAATAAACATTGCTTTATGCTTTTGCCATAGAAATTGATAATTCTAAAATTAATGTGGAAATACAAAGGATCCAAAATAGCCGAACCAATTTTGAAAAAGGATAGCAAACTTGGTGAACTGAAATTACCTGATTTAAAACACGTTATAATGCCACAGTTATTAAGAAACTATGATATTGGCCAAAATATATACAAATATATCAATGGAATAGAACAGAATGTGTAAACATAGTCCTACACATGTGGACGACTGATTTTTAACAAAAATACAAAGATTACTTAGTGAGGAAAAGGGTAGATTTTTCAACAAATAGTAGAGCAGTTGGGTATCCACTCCTCCCTGAAATCTTTATACTTTGTAACAAACACAAGGGGCGCCTGGGTGGCTCAGTCGGTTAAGCGGCCGACTTCAGCTCGGGTCATGATCTCACGCTCTGTGAGTTTGAGCCCCGCGTCAGGCTCTGTGCTGACAGCTCAGAGCCTGGAGCCTGTTTCAGATTCTGTGTCTCCCTCTCCCTGACCCTCCCCCGTTCATGCTTTGTCTCTGTCTCAAAAATAAATAAACGTTAAAAAAAATAAAAAAACACAAAAATTTTCTCAAAATGTATCATTTAAATATAAAATTTCAGGGGGCGCCTGGGTGGCGCAGTCGGTTAAGCGTCCGACTTCAGCCAGGTCACGATCTCGCGGTCCGTGAGTTCGAGCCCCGCGTCAGGCTCTGGGCTGATGGCTCGGAGCCTGGAGCCTGTTTCCGATCCTGTGTCTCCCTCTCTCTCTGCCCCTCCCCCGTTCATGCTCTGTCTCTCTCTGTCCCAAAAATAAATAAAAAACGTTGAAAAAAAAAATTTAAAAAAAATATAAAATTTCAAACTGTATAAAACATCTAGAATGAAACATAGGATAAAATATTTGTGATTTGGGGTTAGGCAAAATTTTCTTAGACATGATACGAGAAGCTTGAATAAAGAGAAAAAAAATTTAAAAATTCTGCTTTTTGAAAGACCCCATTAAAGAGAAGATAAGCTATAAATGGGGACAAAATATTTGTAAGTCATATCATACAGAAAATATTTGTATTATATATGAATTTTAAGGAAATTTCAAAACATAAAAACTAAGGAACCTAATTTCTTAAAATGGTGAAATAATTTGAACAGACTATCCAAGAAGCACATATAGATACTCTATGTCATTAGTCATTAGGGAAATGCAAATTCAAATCACACTGATATACTACTACAAGCCTATATAGAATTGCTAAATTATAAAAGGCCAAGTCAGATATTGGTGAGAACATAGAACATTTAGAACTTTCATGAACTGTTTATGGAAATGTAAAATGGTACAATGACTTTGGAAAGCAGACGGCAGTTAACTTTTAAAAAGTTAAAAAGCAGTTGACTTTTTCTAAAGTTAAACCGATTGCTATCACATTAGTCAGCTATTACACTTTTAAGTATTTACTTAAGTAAGTTTTCTGTCAGAAAGCATGTGATCATACAAAGATATGTGTCTGCATGTTTATAGCAACTGGGAAAAAACCCACATGTGCATCAATAAGTGAATGTATACACATATACACAAATTGTGATATATTTATGCAATTGATTTCTATTCAGTAATGAAGACAAACTGTTCATACACAAAAATGGGTGTATAATATCTCAAAGTAATTATGTTTATTGATAGAAGAAAAATCAGAAAATCATATATATGCATGATTCCATTTATACAAATTCTATTAAATGCAAACTAATCTTTAGAGAAAAAGGATGAGTGTGATATTTGCTCAAAAGTTGATAGCTATTTAATGCTTCCTTTCCCTCCAAAATTTTAAATCTATAACCACATGCACCTGAATAACTATGGATACAATTAAGACTTACAAATTTATTTAGCCAATATCATCAAACTCTAAAAGTCTAAGTCATCAGGCTAAATGTTTCTTTCTTTAATAACTTTTTTCCAACTCCATAGCTCTTGGATGGTATTATCCAAGAACTTTTCAAAACTTTTACAAGTCTTTGACACCTCTCCTGAAGTTTTTGGCAAATTCTCAGTGATAGATTAACAAAAAGGACAATAAAGGAGACGGTATTGAAGCACTAAAATTATGAAGCAGGAGTTTGAACTCTTTGAAGATTTAAAACAGGTGGGGAAAACAATGAAAATACACTCATAAATATATTCCCCAGTCAAAAGCAATCTGAAAAGTATTCTTGAAAGCCTGTGTGATTTCTAGTACTCTCAACATCTGCTGATACTACTGGTTGAAACAGACAAGCGTTGTTATTTCCATAATGATGATTATTGAATGTGGGCACAGCCATAAGGCAAGGTATTGGATCAATGAACAGATACACATGGGAGATATATTTTAAAGATTACTTCTCTGTAACATACAACCAAGTTATAGGCTCTAAATTGCAAAGGACTTGTTCAGCGTCCAGCAATACTCAGCACATAAAACATCAAAAACAACATATGGTTGTCAAAAGCATCCATTTAAAGCAACAGGGAGTGAATGAGTGATAGAGGTATTAGCTTTCCATGAGTATATTAATGCTTATATATTTGTCATATTTTTCACTCAACTTAATACTTACCTATTTTGACCTTAGTCTGTGTTTTGTGCCATGAATGTTAGAAACACATTACCAGTATTGACTCCTGAGAGAAATATGAAAATAGAAAGAATAAAAATTGAATAACTAGTGAAGAGAACATGATACATTAAAAGGTTCCTACAATAGGAAAAAACATACAAAAGCAGAAACATACCAATAATTAAGTAATAAACAACAAACATCAAAGAATTTTTAGAATTTTCTGTGATTCAGTCATTAGAATTTTCAATGACTCTTCTGGCTGAGAATTTTATGCAAAGAAAATAAAGAAAAATATCTTTACTGCATTAAAAGTGTTATCAAGAAATTATATGAACAATTTTTAAGAGCAGAAAAGCTATTTTCATTTAAGCATTATCTGTTCTTGCCACAGATTCACATTGTACTTTTTATGAAGCTGATTATGTAGTAGGCACTCTATTATGTCTACTTCCTTCTCCATTCCCCTAACCCTTTCTCTTCATGATATAATAATGGGAAATTTCCTTCATAATCAAACTGGTTGACTTGCTCTCTATTTTTTCTTCAGCGTCTCTGTCTTCTCCTGTTTTCCTCTGAGTTTCTATTTCATTCACCTGTATAAAACATTTTAAAACGTATTTTATCATTTGATTCACTCCCCTCCCCCAACTTTACATACTAGTCTTCTCTAAACCCATGAATATCATGAAAACACAGGCTATGGATATGGTAATTCTTGTTTTTCCCAGGAGTAACTTGTTTAACAGTAGAAACTAAGGAGTCATTAGGTGCAGATACAGGAGAATATATAGAGAAAAGGTACGTATTCTTGGAGGGTAATAAGGTGGAAGAGATATGCAGAGCTTCCAAATTCATCTTTTAACAAATATCTTAAGCATATTGCTAGAGCATATCCTTGGGAATATAATCCTTTATCGGAAGAGGGCAAAAACTGGCACCTCAAGCTTGAGATAGCTATTTCCCTATGATTTAGAAATATTTATGGAAAATAATGAAGACAAAAAATACAGCGATTTCAAAGCTATTGCAGGTTTTCTGTGTAATTATCTGTAAAACTAGGCTATGTAGTTGAGAGCACATAGTTTCTTTGGTCTAGCCCGACCTACCAAAAATATGAACACTGGGTATTATAACTATGAAGTTGAACCATAACTGACAACAAGTAATGGGGTTTTACATAAACTATCAATCTGTCAGGGCTTTTTGTGTGTGTGTGTGTCTTTCAAGTTTTTATTTAAATTCCAGCATATAGGGTAACACTAGTTTCAGGTGTAGAATCTAGTGATTCATCACTTGTATACAACACCCAGTGCTCATCACAAGTGCCTTCTTGAATACCCATCACCCATTTAACCCATCTCCCTACTCACCTCCCCTCCAGCAATCCTCAGTTTGTTCTCTATAGTTAACAGTCTATTTTCTGGCTTGCCTCTTTTCCCTACTATGTTCATCTCTTTTGTTTCTTAAATTCCACATATGAATGGAATCATACGGAATTTGTCTTTCTCTGACAGACTTATCTCACTTGGTATGATACTCTCTAGTTCCATGCATGTAATTACAAATGGCAAGATTTTATTCTTTTTTGTGGTGAGTAATATTACATTGTATAAGAGCTTTTTTTGTGAAATAGTGTGAAATATGGCTTCTATTGTAAGTGAGAGTTTACACCTGCAGAATCTTTCTTTAGAATTCTAGGTTTCAATATTGTGTCTGTGTCTATAAACATATATAATATGCCATGTGTATATATACTTTTTACTGAAAACTACAGTAGGATACATATTACATCATGACTCAGGAAACTAACTTACATTTTCATGTGTACATGTCTTTATATGTACAAAACAAAGGCTTTACAAAATAATATTATCTTTAATTATGTGAATTTAACACTGATATTTTCATTCCTTTCTTGATCTCTGCTACTTTTAATGTGGTGACTAAATAATATCCATTTATACTACATGGAGTGGGATAGAGATGAAGTATCATGCACGACATGTATTCTCTTAAAATAAATCACAAGTAAAAAAATACATTTAATCACTAGTATTTAAAACACCATATTCTTTACTAAAACTAAGGAAAAGAGAAAAAAATTGAGAAGGCACATTCCCTCAATAAAAGAAATTGTGTGTTAGAAATCTAGGAATTATATCAATTTAAGAGTAGAAAACTGTGTTTTCAATATGAAATCTTCACAGCATAAATTTCTTAACTAATACACACAAATATATTTAAGATGTTGATAATATGAAATGTCCTAACATGGCTTTTGCAAATGAAGCATAATGAAGTCTCTGCCTTTTATATGTTTGTCCACTTTAAATAAGATTTGCTTTTAAAAAAATTAAAAGAATTTTCAAGTCTTCTTCATTTTGTATTTATAAGTAACAGCTATAAAAGGAGACTGGTATAGTCGTGTTGTATTGGCAATATGAATTCCACGAATTGTGTTGTCTTTGATGATGCAATTTTCTGAAGGAGTGAAAAAAGAAATTCTAAGCAAAATTCAGTGTTCTCTTGATTTACTTGAGATTTGCAATCCTGAAAATTACAGTTTTTAAATCCATCAAAAATGTGTCAGAGTTAGTCTTAGATTCAGGTAATTATAAACTAATTTCCAACTAGGTTAATATCTTCTAGGATTTTAAGTTGTTATTCAAGCCAGTACATAATTCTTTGTGGTTAGGGACTGTCTCACACATTGCTTATGCGCTAGCATTTCTGGCCTCTATCAACTAAATGACAGTAGCCTCCCTCATAATTAGGAAATTATAGAAAAAAAATTGGAAATTTCCAACATGTCCCTTGTGACATAGTAGTGCTCCAAAAAGAACCACAATTCTTGGCCAACATTCACTCTCTCTACCTCATCCTCCTTAGCTTCTGCTGGTAACGTTAAAATCACAAAGATTATAAGAGAAGAATATTAATAAGATGTATAGATTAAAAATTCTTCATGGAATTGAGATGTATTACTTGGGTTTAGAGAATACATGGGCCTTAAAGAGTCAAGAAAAATAATTGTAGATATGGCAAAAATAGGAGAAAAGGCACAAATGAATATAGATATGATGTGATCAAAGACAAAACAAATCCTAAAAATATTAAAGTTTAAGATAGGTTAAGATATGATTACCTATGGCCTTAAGTTAATATTAGACAAATGATTTCTTGTCACAAACAGAAGATCAAGTAAATGTGTTTGTTTACTCTTACTGCTAAACCTACAATAAAATGGCAATAAATAATTGTGTGTGTGTGTGTGTGTGTGTGCACGCACACACACACATTCATAAAAGAATAAAAGAGAGAATAATGGACAAAAGAGAATAATGAACAAGTGCTAAGGGATTTCAATGCAGTTTAAAAGGATATCAAATTATTGGGAGTGCTACTACTGATATAACAAAGGCAAAGAAACTGCAATTTGGGTATGTACACAATGTGAAACCAAAAATAGGAACTCAAGTCATAAATGCTATGTTCTCTGTCAGTGAAATCCATTGAGAATAATAACAAAAAAAATCTAGACCCTTCCAATATAGCTATAAAATTCCCTAAATAAATTTATCGTATAAATCATAGTTTAAGAAAGAAATAAAAATGGAAATTAAAAAGTGTTTTGAACCAAATGAAAATACAATATATCACAATATATCAATATTTGTGACATCCTGCTAAAGTGCCATTTAGAGAGAAATTTTAAAACTAGAAACTTTTACATATCTGAAAAGAAGATTGTGCTCAAAACAATACCTTAAGAAACTAAACCCAAACCTGAAAAAAATCTCCCCAAAAATGAGAAATAAAAGGCAATTTCCTCAGTGTCATAAAGGGCACCAGTGAAAAAACAACAGCTAAC
Source organism: Panthera uncia (assembly GCF_023721935.1). Lineage (NCBI taxonomy): Eukaryota > Metazoa > Chordata > Mammalia > Carnivora > Felidae > Panthera > Panthera uncia. The sequence goes on along the minus strand of NC_064811.1, from coordinate 74,637,275 downwards.
ATGAATTTAGTGGAGAAAAACTTTTTTTCCCTATAAGATCAATTCAGAATTTGAGGTTCTACCCAGTAAAATAAGACATGAAAAAAAAGTACAAGACATCCAGATTGAAAACGAAATATATCTGTCGGTATTTGCCAATGAAATAAATGTTTACATAGAATATTGAATGGAATGTATCCCCCCAAAATATATACCACAACTATAAAGTGATCTTAGCAAGGTTGCAGGACACCAAATCAAAATAAAATAATCAAGGGTACCACTTTAAATAGCAAAAAAATATTAGAAAAAAAAACATGGAATACTTAGAGATAAATATTAATACAGAGACCCACGCGGGGCTCAGTTGCACGACGCTGGGATCATGACCTGAGCCTATATCAAGAGCTGAATACTCAATGACTGAGATACCCAGGCACCCCAAAATTGGAAACTTCTTAAAAAGTTTACCAAATACCTACTTGATGATCCAGCCATTATATTCCATGATTTTATCCAAGAGAGATAAAAACATATGTCCACACAAAACTTGTACACACATATTCATACAGGGGTTTTCTTTTTTTTTTTTTTTTTTTTTGCAATAGCTAAGTCTGAAATCAGGCATAATGATGATTAAGTAAATAGAGAGAAAAATTGTATTATATCCGTGTAGTGAACACTTTCTAGGAATAAAAAGGAAAAAACAGTTAATACACATATCAACAAAAATCTCAAAATAAGTATGCTGAGAAGAAAAATTCAGATTAAGAAAAGAATGCATACTCTATGACTCTGATTTATAAAGTTTCGTAAAATGCAAACAAATCTGTAGTAAAAAAAAGCAGATCAGTGGTTTCCTGGGGATAAGTGAGAGGGAGAGATGTAAATCGTTATGAGGAAATTTATTGAGGGTGTGCTGATGAATCCTATTTTTACCTTCAATGTGTTTGTTGGGAAATCATTTTTTTGAAAGACAATTTGCTGGATATAGAAATCTAGGATGGCAGTTTTCTATTTTTTTCTTTCAGTATTGCAAGCATTCTCCAGATGGTTTCTCTATTATTTTTGTTCAGCTGTCTATCATCTACATATGTAAAGTTTAAAAGGACCTGAAGGTGTTCCTGTTTCTTAGGCATCAGGGTGGTGGTTTCCATTGAGGCAGGAGGATAATGGTTAGTGACTGCTTTGTGAGGTAGGGTAGAGAGGGGATTCTGTATTGTTAGAGATCCTCTATTTTTTCAGTTTTGTGATGGTTACATAGATGTGTTAAAATTGTGAGTATTGAACTGTAATTCGTGTACTTTTCTTTATGTATATTATACTTTAATTTAGAAATTTCTTCTTGAAAATGACAAAGTAGTTTGAAATAAGATTAATTACTAAAAAAGTTCTTGGAAATGAACATGTAACAGTAAGGAAAATCAATGGAACATTTTATTTTATTTTTATTTTTTTTCCCAATATATGAAATTTATTGTCAAATTGGTTTCCATACAACACCCAGTGCTCATCCCAAAAGGTGCCCTCCTCAATACCCATCACCCACCCTCCCCTCCCTCCCACCCTCCATCAACCCTCAGTTTGTTCTCAGTTTTTAACAGTCTCTTATGCTTTGGCTCTCTCCCACTCTAACCTCTTTTTTTTTTTTTCCTTCCTCTCCTCCATGGGTTTCTGTTAACTTTCTCAGGATCCACATAAGAGTGAAAACATATGGTATCTGTCTTTCTCTGTATGGCTTATTTCACTTAGCATCACACTCTCCAGTTCCATCCACATTGCTACAAAGGGCCATATTTCGTTCTTTCTCATTGCCATGTAGTACTCCATTGTGTATATAAACCACAATTTCTTTATCCATTCATCAGTTGATGGACATTTAGGCTCTTTCCATAATTTGGCTATTGTTGAGAGTGCTTCTATAAACATTGGGGTACACGTGCCCCTATGCATCAGTACTCCTGTATCCCTTGGGTAAATTCCTAGCAGTGCTATTGCTGGGTCATAGGGTAGGTCTATTTTTAATTTTCTGAGGAACCTCCACACTGCTTTCCAGAGTGGCTGCACCAATTTGTCAATGGAACATTTTAATGATAAACTTTAGAAAATCTCACTGAAATATTACAAAATTAAATGTTATGGAAAATTGAAGATACATGTTAAGAAAATCACAGTATTAGTGTGGGAACCAATATCTAATACTAAGGATACAAGAAATGAACAAATTGACAGGGAAATTATCAAATAAATAATGCTAGAAAAAAATTAGAATTGAGGAACATGTGTCTCTAGATTAAAAGGCCTCTGATTCTCTAGCACTGTTAATAAAGGCTAGCAAGTCACAATATTATAAGATTTCAGGACATCAAAATATAAAAAGAATAAAAGTCATATTCAAATATCAAGATTTAGAATGGCATTGTTAGCAATATTGTAATATAGAAAATAGTAGCACAAAGCCTTTCAAATCTTATATAAAGATGTTTTTATATGTGTATATGTTCTATGATAATTCCTGTACTCCTTTTTAATTGCCTTGCTCCCTTCTGTTTGCTCACTGAGCTTCAACGGGCCTTGCTGTTTCTGGAATATAAATAAAATACTCTGAATTCTATGCCAGTTATCCCTTACAGTCCCATCTAAAACATCAATTACTTCTAACATCTTCCTACTTAGTTTTGTTTTTCTTCACAATATTTATCACTTTCACTAAGTTACATTTTGGGGTTTTGTATTTTGTTTATCACTGTCTCTTTAGTCTCAGTTCAAAACATAAGATCATTAAGGACAGAGATTTTAGCTTTCCATTGTGTCCCTAATGTTAACAACATAGTGTAGACATTCAGTAAACATTTGCTGAATAAATCATCTTATTTTCTCTCATGTTGATGGAATGTAAATATGACTTACTCCTTTGCTATCTGTGGTTAAAAACTAGTTAGAAGCAAATAGTCTCAAAGTTTTGCTCTATGAAATTGAAATACAATAACTGTAGAATTGTTTCAAAATGCCCATGCTATCATGTTTGGTTAGATTCTTTCATAGTTTCATATAAGAATAAAGAAAAGATTGTTTTATCAGTCACTTACAGAGGGAGATTATGTAGGATGTCACATAGGCAAACCAATAGTCACCTAAACTGCTAACACATTCAACACAAGTAGTTTTTGTCCTTGCTTTGGAGGATATAAAGGCTTTACGGGTTTTCCCTGTACACTCCACAACTCAGTCAAGGACACAAAATGGCCTAAGTATTAGGGAGAATCAGTGAGAACAAATGTTTAAGATAATAATGGAGACTTCCCAACAAATAATATTATTTCTAAAGTATTTAGGGACTGTATCACCACTGAAGCCTTTAGATAGATATTAAGGATGCAAATAACAAACATCAACTGATTTCTATTTAGTGACATACAGCAAATTCTTAGATAAGTTTCACATAGATATCACTTATTCTTAACCTAAGTTTTTAACATATGGAGAATCACTCATCATTTGGAAATATTGCAATATTAAAACAACTAGTATGCCAAATATTAGAAAAAAATTTGTTCACATAATTATACTAAAAATATTGTTGGTGATTTTATCTGTTGTAAATTAAAACAGAGGGGCAAAGAGAAATAAATATATCTTATTGTTATTTAGGAGTAGTAAGAATAAATTCAATTACACAAATGGACAAGTATCATTTGGTTTAATTGTCCCTCCCTTTGATGTATATGTAAGAGTTGGCAAAGAAAATTGTGCCATTTGCTTCATTGTTCCCTGGTGCTAAAATTGTTTCTTGATCTAATATTTTTGTTATATTATTTACAAATGCGTAGTAAGGTTCTTCAAATATTTTTAAGATGTTAACATGCAAATAGTTTTCTCCTGCAGAAGAAACAGATGTGCCTCATCTTAGTGAAATTCCTACACTTTTGCAAATGTCAAAACTCTGAAGAAACTCATATACGCTATTGCATTGTTACAGAAACAAAAGTAAATATTTCCCCCCCCCCCAGTTTGGCTATTGCAATAGCAGTTATTGTTCTGTTACCTTTTTTAAATTTAAAATGACCACTACAAATTTCTGATAGAAAGTTGATTGTTTTCTACAATTATATGAGTGAACAATTACTTTAAATTCTGCCATGTTACTTAGAAACATTACACATACTCTTAGCATCTTAAGTATGATGTTGATGGGAATCAACTTGAAAAAGTTGATGAAACCAGACTGACCTGTTAAATTATGATGAAATATATATGAGTGACAGGTATGGAGGATGGGATTTTTTTTAATTTTTATTTTTTCTCTCCTTTTGAGGCAAGAAGAGTAGTCATAATGTATATATTTATTCTTTATTCTACTCCAGTGCTTGGTTATATGAGGAGATACTTACCAAGAACATTTTAATGGACCCACTTACAGATCTCTAAGTTTGTTTTAAATACCAGGTCATGGATTATGGATGCTGTTATATAAGTCTCTCAATGTGGTCATTTTTACCTTCTGAGGTCTTCCCAATAGTGGCCTAGGTAAGTTAGTAAAAGGGACATAATTTAGAGGGCTGGATTTTTCTGGAGAGACAGAAAAAACTTACCGATATATGTGTCATCTCAGAAGACAATTTAAAATGCAATGAAAGCACACACACTTTTCTTTCTGGGACAGTCCAGTAAATTAGGGGATTGGATTCAATCATGTGGTGTGACTTGCGTCTTGGAACAATGTTGCCTGCCATTTTTGTGTTGTAATAATTTCTGATAATTGGAGGTGTGAAAGAACCTGCTAATATCATGATTGACACATTATTTGTGTATCTAAATTACTTATTAAATCTATTGACGAATTCAGGTCCTTAACAAGCATATGTTAAGGAAAAAACAAAACAAAACAAAACAAACTTATCTCATCTTCTTCTTATAGAGGATTCAATTTCTTCCAACAACTGTGCAATGCAAAATTTTTACAATTGCTGTCTGGGAATTTTCATCAATTTCATCGAGGAATTTCTTAGTATAACAGAATACTCAAAAGACAAAGTAAGATTCTAAATTCAGAGTAGTTATGCCAATAAAAATTATACAATTTAAATGTACTGGTTCATTTCTCCAAGTGAAAGATACAAAACAATGTTCTAAGATTGGGCCTAGGATGAAAGTTATACTGTTTCATGCGCTGGAAGAAAGAATAAAAAATAATAGTTAAGGAACAATACCTCCCAACATGTATTTCACAGAGTTAATTACTGAAGTATATCATAAAAACACTCTATGGTCAAATAAATTTGCACAATGTTGAGTTAAATACAATTGAATAGTTGGTTTTGCAATATGACCTCTCAAAGCTGTTAATGTGTTAATACATATTTCAGTATAAAAGAGTGTTATAAATAGTAAGCAGAACTTTAGAAATACATCTGGTCAAGAAATTATTGTTTTAGATGCAAATCTATAATACTAGTGAATTAAATAAAAAGGGCCTTTAATCTCCTTCTTCTGAAACTTAAACCTTGATCACTAGTTAGATGTCATTATGCTGTCTAGTTGATGTAGGAGAAGTCTATGCGTCCATATCAGAGATTTAACATGACATTTCAGTCATTTCTGGGACTTTGCACTAGGATTTCCTGACTGTGAACACTATCCTGAGAGTGTCAATGTATAATTCCCTCCATTTATTCATGACTAAGCTACTCTACAAGTCACACTTTGAAATTAAAAGGTTTGACTCTGCTCACACTAATTATATTAGGAATATATTTTTATTTTTAATTCACATCTGTAAGCTATTGAAAATATTCCATTCATCTTGATAATTTTAGAAAAATACATCTGAAAAATATTTACTGAAAACCTTAAATGGAAAAAAAAAGAACTTGTCTCTAAAGAACTTTACCCTATGATATCCACTAGACTTGTGCTAAATAATTTATCTATTTTTGGAACATGTTCAATAGTTCCTATTAGATGGCTACCAATCAGAAGACAAACCATACTGTTTTTCTAGTTTCTTTTTGAAGTTGTACCTATATGTGACAGGAGTTTGAAATCTTATTAAAGGCAGGTACATGTGAATCTCAAAAATTATCCTTGTCCAATAAAAAAAAAAATTCTTCTGACAAAATCCATTCCTCTAAAAGCTATGTTACACTACAGTTTCCTCACTTTTTGATTTCCAAGGTCCTGTTAAGTTTCTATGTAGGAAAGCGAGACAATTAGGAAATGAACATACTTTTCCACTTTATAAAAGATACTATAGGACACCTCCAGTTTCTGGTTCAAAATGTTAAAAACTTAGAAGTCATCTCTCCTGTTCTCACAACAAGCAACAACTGAACAAACTGAAAGTCAACAACTCTTCCTAGATCCATCAGAAAATTGAAGACACAGGGAAGACCACAACCCTGAATAGTGAAGAGAAAGACAAACACAGAGAATCACAGCTTGTTGGGAGCAGAAGCCACTGCTAGAGCCTTATAGGAACAAATAAAGGGTAATTGACCAATTGCTGGATACTGAGGTGGGACCAGTGTGAGAGATTAAAATTACTGGAGTCCCCTCTCTTTCATGAGTTTCACTTTTGGAAGTCCCATCACATTCTCAGAGGAAAGATAGAATAAAGATTCCCTCATGCTTCCAACAAAGGATCGGGAAAAATAGCCATTTCAAATACATCAAAAGTATTTTGTTTACTTAGCAAATGCTTCCTCTGAAGTGAATCTTTTTTTTTTTTTATTTTGTGTGTGTGTGTGTGTGTGTGTGTGTGTGTGTGTGTGTGTGAGAGAGAGAGAGAGAGAGAAAGAGAGAGAGAGAATCCCATAGAGGCTCCACTCTGTCGGCACAGAGCCCAATGTGAGGCTTGATCCCATGAACTGTGAGATCATGACCTGAGCTAAAATCAAGAGTCGGACACTAAATGGACTGAGTCACCCAGGTGCCCCAGATTAATCTATTTTAAAAGAGCCTCCCAAACTGGGGAAAGGAAAATACCCAATTCCAGCCCCCAACTCCCTTGCCCCAGGCTTCCAGTCTCACCTAAAGAAGGGGGTAAAGGAAGCTGACAAGCACTTGTGAAGGCCACAGCACAGGGATAGGACACAGGCTTACAAAAATTTGAGATCATCATTATATAATGTTTCTCCTTTCTTCAAACCTTATCACCAAGGTTAATAGAGCTCTTATAGATTAATAGGGGGCACTGGCTGAAAGAACTACAAACCTCAGACCTTATTTGAAAGGGCTCTAGAAAATCTCAAAGACACACAGAGGAGACAAAAACAGGTCACTAGTTTTTGTGGACATTTTAGCTTCTGAGACTACAGATAGAGCACAGAGTAAACAACCTAATACCAACCAGATAAACATAAAACCTCACACTAAAGGCTTATTCAGTTCCTTTTATCCAATACATCATGTCTGGCTTTGAACAAAAAGCAAAGTGTACCAAAAGGCCAAAACGCAGTCTGAAAAGGCAAAGTAAGCATCAGAACCAGTCTTACATGATAGGCAATTTGAAAATTTCAGATCAGGTATTTAAAATAGCTATAACTAAAAAAAATTAAAAAATAACTATTTTGCTGAGCGCCTTAATGGAAAACAGTGGACAGCATGCTAGAACAGATGGGTAATGTAAGAAGATATGGAAACTCTAAAAAAAGCAAAAGGAAATGCTAGAATAAAAAAACACTGTAACAAACATAAAGAATGTTTTCAATTGGTTCTATAGTAGAGAGGCATGGCCAAGTTAAAAATCAGTGAATTTGAAGATAGGTCAGTAGAGACTTCACATATTTCACTGAAATATACTTCAGTGATTTCTTTTGTTCCTTTGTTTTCTTTGTTTCTGTTTTTGCTTATGTTGTTTTATTTTTCCTTTCTTTTATTTCTCTTTCTCTGATACAGAAAGAGCAAATTTTATTTATTTTTCTTTTTAAGTTCTATTTTATTTTCTTTATTTTATCTAGTTTATTATTTAAAAATATTTTTTAATGTTTAAATTTTTTTAATTAAAATTTTTTTTCTCCTTTTTTCCCTTTGTCTTTTTCTATTTTTCTATCAAGCTTCTCTCAACAAGCAGATTGAAACACACATAGGATCTAGCTTCCTTTATTTGATTTTGTTTTGTTTTAATTTTTATTTTATTACATTTTTTCTTTCTGCAAAATGACAAGATGGAGGAATTAACCTCAAAAGAAAGAATAGGAAGAAATGACAGCCAGGGATTTAATCACCACAGATATAAGTAAGATGTTGGCTAAGACTTTTAATGATAGACATCAAACCAAAGGTATGGGAAGCAAGATAAATACCAAAAGATCAAAACCTAGGCATATCATATCCAAACTGCAGAAAAACAAAGACTAAGACAAAAATCTTTAAAAATGCTAGAAAATGGAGGAAACATTACCTTAGAGAGGCAAAGATAAGAATTTTATCCAATTTCTCTTTAGAAACTATGCAAGCAAGAAGAGAATAGAATGAAATAATTAAAATGTTAAAAGGAAAAACCACCAGCCTAGAATTCTGTATAAAGTGAAATTATACATCTAAAGTGAGGAAGAAAAAAAATGACTTTCAGAAAATGGAGGGAATTTGTTGCCAGTAAGCATGCCTTCCAAAAAATGTTAAAAGAAGTTCTTCAAACAGAAAGAAAATGACATAGGTCAGAAACTCAAATTGAAGTGAAGAAAGAAAGAACATTAGAGAAGGAACAAATAAAAGTAAAAATCCTTTAAGATACTTCAAGTCTAAAATAGAATTCTACATACATTTATGTCTCCCATATTTCAAGTCCTTACTTAAAATGTAAGGGAAAGAAACAGAAAAGAAAGCTAGATATAGAGCAAAGGGGAACATGGGCCCTGTCAGAAAAAGATTTTAATAAATATTTGGAGACCAGAGAGCAGATGGAAGGTTTTCTGTTATTGTGTACATTCTGTATTCAGATGAACAATTTCCTTTCCTGCAGCAAGTTAGAAGAGGCTAGAATCTGGGATGTTCAGGGAAGAAGCTATAGCTGAGAAGTTCCAATTTTCCCTCACTAGACTCTCAGAGAAGCCAGGCTCTAGGAAAATCCAAAGGAGGACAGGATAGGCTGATTGGTTTATTCAGAGTCTATATGAGAAGAAATGATTTCTCAAACACTATTTTCACATCAGCATGAGCAGTACAGCTGGGAGATAGCATCTAAACCCCAGGCTAAAAAATGTCTCTAAAGAAATTGGATGAACACCTTGAGAAAATAGGCCACTTTGTTCACTTTTTAACCCCTTAATGCAAAGCCTCCACATTTACACATCAGAGATCTCCCTACAGAGTGATCATGTAGGCTTATCATCCATGACCCACCATAGTTGTGAGGACTACTAATTGATAAAACTCTTTTCAAGTCACAGCTCCTAGAGAGAGAAAAATATCACCTATATACAACATGAATGGGGTGCTGTGAAAATGGATCTTTTGGAGAACAAGTGCTTTCGGAGAATATACATACATGTGGATATGCATATAAATGTGTGTGTACATATATATGCATGAAATACACATACTGTGTATGTATGTGTTTGTGTGTGTATACACAGAGGAAATAACATTAAGGGACTCTGAAAAAGTAAAATAAAAAACAAAAAAAATAACAAATAGAATGAGAGGAAATCAGTCTAATAGTGTAGATATCCTATTAATAGTAGTTTAATTAAAAAGTGGCAGAACAAGGACTCCTGGATGACTCAGTTGGTTGAATGTCTGACTCTTGATTTTGGCTCAGGTCATGATCCCAGGGTTGTGGGATTGAGCACCACATCAGGCTCTGTGCTGAGTGTGGAGCCTGCCTGAGATTCTCTCTCTCCCTCCCTCAGCTCCTCCCTCTTCCCTGCTTGCATGTGCTCTCTCCTTCTTTCTCTAAAAAAAAAAAAAATAAATAAATAAATAAATAAATAAATAAATAAAATAAAAAATAAAAAACAGAAAAATAATGGGAAGGACATTACAAAACATGTAATAAAAGATTATTTAACAGGAAAGAGTTGCACAAATATTAAAGACAAAATGATCATTGATATACAACTTAGCTAATAAAAATAATACATGTAAGATACAGAACTGTGACAACTTACAATACCAAAAATATAAAGATGACCCTAATCCTTCTCAAGATTTTCAACAAGATCACTTATGAAAGCCTGAGAAACTACCCAGCATCAGAATTTTCATCAGCAAACTAGAGGATAGACATCAGTGGACAAACAAATCCTTATGCAATTCTGAGGAATGATATTGAATTTTTGTCATGAGAAGCAAAAGTCTAAACCCTAGTTGTTTAAGGCTGTGCTCCACAAAAATAAATTACTTAATCAAGAAAGAAATGGTTACAACCAACAGTTATGGTTGGATAGTTGCTGGGACTGGGTTCATTTAAAGGTTTTTACACTCAGGTCAGAGACCTGAGCTGGGTTGTCTAGAACAGCAAGGAAATGGTCAGGAATTTCTATTTCTTCATCTTAACATGACTGGTTTGGGTTTCCTTGAAGTATGGAGTTCTCAGGATAGTACAACATTTGCAGAGGCCCATAGAAAAGCAGCTCAGACTTCTTATGGCTCAGACTTGGATGTCTTATAAGTCACAGATGCCTGCTTTATTGGTCAAGGAAGTCAGTAAGACCTTCCCAGAAAGGGGGATAAGTCAGACTTTCCTACACAATGACAGAGTGCATGTCATAGCCATATTCAATATAACATAGCGTGCTACCCATATCATCTTTTTGTTCTCATCCTATTCCCTCCGCATAAATAATCCAAGATTAAAACTTCAGTAAGTGAAATTGTTCACCAAGGCCAATCTTTAATTGGAATATAGGGTTGTTGCTAAAATTTGAAATGTTTCATAGTGATTGGTAAAACAGATGACATCATGAGACCCAGTTCTCCTATTGCCCTAGTCACCCAAATCTGACATCACCCTGAATAGTCCCAGGATCAAGCAACTCAGGTATTAATGTTTGGCTCATTACAGAGTACCTGAACATGTCCAGTTATGGGGAACTTTTGTTATATTTCATGGCCCATACCAATAGTCTCGAAAGGCATATACCAAGGGCATTGTGGTTGTCTTTTTATAGAGACCTCAGAAGTTTGGACCATGCCCCACTTAGATTTTAGTCTGGCTGTAAGTCCCAGGAAAGCACCAAGAATTTCGCCTGGTGAAACTCAGGCCCAGGCTTTCCAACCAGTTCATGTCCATGACAGCTTCCATATCCAGGCCAATAAAACTCAGCCCTTAACAGGATAGTTTAAATCTACTTTTCTTGTCTCAAGTTTTTATTTAAGTTAGTTAACATGGAGTGTAATATTGATTTTAGGAAGAGTTTAGTGATTCATCACTTAACAATAACACTCTGCTCATCATAACAAATGTTCTCCTTAATACCCATCATTCGTTTAGCCCATCCACTACCCACCTCTTCTCCATCAACCCACAGTTTGTTGTGTACAGTTAGGAGTCTCTTATGGTTTTTTTCTCCCAATTTCTGTATGCTCATCTGTTTTGTTTCTTAAATTCCAAACATGAATGAAATCATATGGTATTTGTCTTTCTCTGACTTATTTTGCTTGGCATACTACACTCTAGCTCCATCTATATCATTGCAATTGGCAAGATTTCATCCTTTTTGAAAGGCTGAGTAATATTCCATTTGTGTGTGTGTGTGTGTGTGTGTGTGTGTGTGTGTGTGTGTGTATACATACCACATCTTCTTTATACATTAATTAGTCAATAGATATTTGGGCTTTTCCATAATTTAGCAAATATTGATAATGCTGCCATAAACATTAAGGTGCATGCATGTATCTCTTCAAGTTAATATTGTTGTATACTTTGGTAAGACCTTGGGGTGCAATTTGCTGGATCATAGGGTATTTCTATTTTTGCTTTTTGAGGAACCTCATACTGTTTTCTAGAGTGCACCAGTTTGCATTCCCAGCAACAGTGTAAGCTGGTTCCCCTTCCTCTGCATCCTCACCAACATCTGTAGTTTTTCTGTGTTGTTAATTTTAGCCATTCTGAAAAGTATAAGGTGGTATCTCATTGTGTTTTTGATTTATATTTCCCTGATGATGAGTAATATTGGGCATCTTTCCATGTGTCTGTTACACATCTGTGTCTTTGGGGAAATGTATATTTCTGTATTCTGCCAATTTCTTAACTGGATTATGTGATTTTTGGGTGTTGAATTTGATAAGTTCTTTATATGGTTTGGATACTAACCCTTTATCCAACGTCATTTGCAAATATCTTCTCCCATTCCTTAGGTTGCTTTTTAGTATTGTTGATTGTTGCCTTCTCTGTGCAGAAGATTTTTACCTTGATGAAGTCACAGTAGTTTACTTTTGCTTTTGTTTCCCTTGTTCCAGAGACATGTCTAGTAAGAATTTTCTACGGCCGAGGTCAAAGAGGTCACTGCCTGTGTTCTCCTCTAGGATTTTGGTGGTTTCCTGTCTCACATTTAGGCTTTTCATCCATTTTGAATTTACTTCTGTGTGTGGTGTAAGAAAGTGGGGCAGTTTCATTCTCTTGCATATTGCTGTAGTTTTCCCAACACCATTTGTTGAAGAGACTGTCTTTTTTCCACTGGATATTCTTTCCTGTATTGTCGAAGATTGGTTGGTTGACCATATAGTTGTGGGGCCATTTCTGGGTTTTCTATTCTGTTCCATTGGTTTCGTGTCTGTTTTTGTGCCAGTATCATACTGTCTTGATGACTACAGCTTTGTAATATAGCTTGAAGTCTGGAAATGTGATGCTTCCAATTTCGCTTTTCTTTTTCAAGTTTGTTTTGGCTCTTTGGGATCTTTTGTGGTTCCATACAAATTTTAGGATGGTTTGTTCTAGCCCTGTGAAAAATGCTGTTGGTATTTTGATAAGGATTGTATTAAATGTGTAGATTGCTTTAGGTAGTATAGATAGTTTAAAAATATTATTTCTTCCAATCAATGAACATGGAATGTTTTTCCACTTCTTTGTGTTATTTTCATTTATCTTTCATAAATGTTCTATAGTTTTCAAAGTGCAGATATTTTACCTCTTTGGTTTGGTTTATTCCTAGGTATTTTATGGTTTTTGTTGCAATTGTAAATGCGATCTACTCTTTTATTTCTCTTTCTGATGTTTCATTATTGGTGTCTAGACATGCAACAGATTTCTGTATGTTGATTTTACATCCTGTAACTTTGCTTAATTTATGTATCAGTTCCTGCAATATATTTTTTTTTTTTTTTGGTGGAGTGTTTCAGGTTTTCTACATAGAGTATCATGTCATCTGCAAATAGTGTAAATTTGACTTCTTCATTGTCAGTTTGGATGCTTTTAGTTTCTTTTTGTTTTCTGATTGTTGAGGCTAAGACTTTCAGTACTATGTTACATGACAATGGTGAGTGTGAATATCCTTTTCTTGTTTCTGACTGTATTGGAAAAGCTCTCAGTTTTTCCCCATTGAGGATGATACTTGCTGTGGGTCTTTTTTATATGGCCTTTATGATGTTGAGGTATGTTCCCTCTATCCCTACTTTGTTGAGGGTTTTTATCAAGAAAGGATTCTGTATTTTGTCAAAACCTTTTTCTTTTATTTATTGAAAGGATCATATGGTTCTAATCCTTTCTTTCATTAATGTGTTGTATCACATTGATTTGCAAATATTGAACCAACCATGCAATCCAGAAACAAATCCCACTTGATGGTGGTGAATAATCCTTTAATGTACTGTTGGATTTGATTTGCTGTTATCTTGTTGAGAATATTTGCATCCATGTTCATCAGGAATATTGACTTGTAAGTGGGGGTCTTTGTTGGTTTTAAAGTCAAGGTAATACTTGTCTCGCAGATTGAATTTAGGAGTTTTCCTTCCATTTCTATTTTTTGGAACAGTTTGAGAAGAATAGGTATTAACTCTTCTTTAAGTCTTTGGTAGAATTCCCCTGGGAGGTAATCTGGTCCTGAACTTTTGTTTGTGGGAGACTTTTGATTACTGATTTAATTTATTTGGTGGTTATGGGTCTGTTCAAATTTCCTATTTCTTCCTGTTTCAGGTTTGTTAAGTTGTATGTTTCTAGGAATTTATCTTTTTCTTCCAGATTGCCCACTTTGTTGGCATATAATATTTCATAATAATTTCTTATAATTGTTTGTATATCTGTGGTGTTCGTTTTAATCTCTCCTCTTTCATTTGTCATTTTATTTATTTGAGGCCTTTCTCTCTCTCTCTCTCTCTCTCTCTCTCTCTCTCTCTCTGGTAAATATGGCTAAGGGTTTATCAATTTTATTAATTCTTTAAAAGAACCAGCTCCTGGTTTCATTGATCTCTTCTACCGTTTTTTGTTTTGTTTTTTTTTTTGCTTATTTATTTGTTTGTTTGCTTCTGTATTATTTATTTCTGCTCTAATATTTATTATTTCACATTTTCTGCTGGCTTCAGGCTTTATTTGCTGTTCTTTTTCTAACCCCTTTATGTGTAAGGTTAGTTTCTATTTTTGATATTTGTCTTGCTTCTTGAGGTAGGTCTTTTTTGCCATATACTTCCCCCCTTATGACCGCTTTTGCTGCGGGTCTTTTTTATATGGCCTTTACGTCCAAACCCAAAGGTTTTGGACTGTAGTGATTTCATTTTCATTTGCTTCCATGGATTTTTAAAAATGTCTTCTTTAATTTTCTGGTTAGCCCCATTCATTCTTTAGTAGGATGTTCTTTAACCTCAATGTACTTGTGGTCTTTCCACAATTTTTACTTGTCTTTGGCTTCAAGTTTATTAGCATTATGGTGTGAAAATATGCATGGGATAATTTCAATCTTTTGTACTAGGTAAGGCCCAATTTGTGACCCAGTATGTGATCTGTTTTGGAGAATGTTTCATGTGCACTTGAAAAGAATGTGTATTCTGCTGCTTTAGGGCGAAGTGTTCTGAAAATATCTGTTAAGTCCATCTGGTCCAGTGTATCATTAAAAGCCATTGTTTCCTCATTTGTTTTCAGCTTAGATGATTATCTGTCCATTGTTATAGGTGGAGTGTTAAATTACCCTACTATTATTGTATTTTTATCAATGAGTATTTTAATGTTTGTGATTAATCGATTTAATATATTTGGGTGTTTTCATGTTGGGGGCATAAATATTTACAATTGTTAGATCTTGTTGGATAGAACCTTTTATTATGACATAGTGCCTTTCTTCATCTCTTGTTACAGTCTTTGGTTGGTTAATTAATTAATTAATTACTTAATTAAAGTAGGCCCTATGCCCAGAGTGGAGTCCAATGTGAGGGTTGAACTCATCACACTGAGATCAAGACCTGAACTGAGATCAAGAGTCAGATGATTAACCGACTGAGCCACCCAGGTACCTTACAGTCTTTGGTTTAAAATGTAGTTTGTCTGGGTTTACCTGGGGACTCAGTTGGTCAATCATCCCACTATTTTTTAGCTTAGGTCATGATCTCATGGTTCATGGGTTCAAGCCCTGAGTCAGGCTCTGTGCTGTCAGTACAGAACCTGCTTGGGATTTTTTTCTCTCTTCCTCTTTATGTCCCTCCCCTGCTCATGTTCTATCTCTCCAAATAAATAAATAATCTTAAAAAATTATAATCTATTTCGTCTGATGAAAGAATTTCTAGCCCAGCTTTCTTTTGATGTCCATTAGTGTGATAAATGTTTCTCCATTCCCTCACTTTCAATATGAAGGTGTCTTTAGGTCTAAAGTGAGTCTCTTGTAGGCAGTGCATAGATTATTCTTGTTTATTTAAATCCATTCTGATACCCTATGTGTTTGGATTGGAGCATATGGTCCATTTACATTCAGAATGATTATTGATAGATACGAGTTTAGTGCCATTCTATTACATGTAGAGTTGGTGTTTCTGGAGATTTTCTCTCTTCCTTTCTAGTCATTGTTGCTTTTGGTCTTTCTTTCCCCTCACAGTTCCTTTCATTTTTCTTGCAGTGCTGGTTTAGTGGTCATAAACTCCTTTAGTTTTTGTTTGTCTGGAAAACTCTATCTCTCCTATTCTAAATGACAGCCTTGATGGATTAAGTATTCTGAGCTGTTTATTTTTCCCATTCAACACGTTGATTATATCATTCCACTCCCTTCTGGCCTGCCAAGTTTCTGTGAAGTGATCTGCTGTTATCCTTATTTGTCTTCCCTTGTTGGTTAGGGATTTCTTTTCCCTTGCTGCTTTCAGGATTCTTACTTATCTTTGTATTTTACAAATTTTACTATAATATATGTTGGTGTTGGCCTGTAGTTTTTGATTTTAATGTGAGTTCTCTCTGCCTCTTGTATTTTGATATCCGTTTCTCTCCCCAGATTATGGAAGTTTTCAGCTATAATTTACTCAAATAAACCTTCTGCCCCTTTTTCTTTCTCTTCATTTTCTCAGACACTTATGATACAAATGTTATTATGCTTTATGGAGTCAAGGAGTCCTCTCAGTCTACATTCGTGATCTAATATTTTCCTTTCCTTCTTCTTTTCAGATTCATTATATTCTATAATTTTATCTTCTATATAATTTTTTCATTCCTCTGCTTTTTCCATCCTTTTGGTCATTACATCCAGTTGGCTTTGCATCTCAGTTATAGTACTTTTTTTTTTCAACCTGACTAGTTTCACGTCTTTTATCTCTGTGAAAAGGGACTCCCTGGTGTCATCTATGCTTTTCTCAAGCCCAGCTTTATCCTTATGGTTGTTGTTTTAAATTCTGGTTCAGACATATTACTTATATCTACTTTGATTAGTCCCTGACTATGACCTCTTCTTA